>NW_027473859.1:0-85301 GCF_050947335.1 Megachile rotundata
TATTATTAGCCATATTATGCTTATATGATCGATAGAACGACAAATACTATACTCATTACTCTTACTATTATCAATCCAACTCATATTATTACCCATATTATGCTGATATGATCGATAGAACGACATTCACTATACTTATTACACTCACTATTATCAATCTAACTCATATTATTAACCATATTATGCAGATATGATCGATAGAACGACAATTACTATACTTATTACTCTTATTATTATCATTCTAACTCATATTATTAACCATATTATGCTTATATGATCGATAGAACGACAGTTACTATACTTATTATTCTTAGTTTTATCAACCCAACTCATATTATTCGCCATATTATGCTTAAATGACCGATAGAACGACAATTACTATACTTATTACTCTTATTATTATCAATCTAACTCATATTATTAGCCATATTATGCTTATATGATCGATCGAACGAGAATTACTATACTCACTACTCTTAGTATTATCAATCTAACTCATATTATTAGCCATATTATGCTTATATTATCGATAGAACGACAAATACTATACTTATGACTCTTATTATTATCAATCTAACTCATATTATTAGCCATATTATGCTTATATGATCGATGGAATGAGAATTACTGTACTCACTACTCTTAGTATTATCACTCTAACTCATATTATTAGCCATATTATGCTTATATGATCGAGAGAACGACAATTACTATACTTATTACTCTTATTATTATCAATCTAACTCATATTATTAGCCATATCATGCTTATATGATCGATAGAACAACAATTACTATACTTATTACTCTTATTATTATGAATCTAACTCATATTATTAGCCATATTATGCTTATATGATCGATAGAACGACAAATACTATACTTATTACTCTTATTATTATCAATCTAACTCATATTATTAACCATATTATGCAGATATGATCGATAGAACTACAATTACTATACTCATTACTCTTATTATTATCAATCCAACTCATGCTGTTAGCCATATTATGGTTATATGATCGATATAACGACAATTACTATACTCTTTACTCTTATTATTATCAATCTAACTCATATTGTTAACCATATTATGCAGATATGTTCGATAGAACGACAATTACTATACTCATTACTCTTATTATTATCAATCTAACTCATATTATTAGCCATATTGTGCTTATATGATCGATAGAAAGACAATTACTATACTTATTACTCTTATTATTATGAATCTAACTCATATTATTAGCCATATTATGCTTATATGATCGATAGAACGACAATTACTATACTTATTACTCTTATTATTATCAATCTAACTCGTATTATTAGCCATATTATGCTTATATGATCGATAGAACGACAAATACTATACTCATTACTCTTACTATTATCAATCCAACTCATATTATTACCCATATTATGCTGATATGATCGATAGAACGACATTCACTATACTTATTACACTCACTATTATCAATCTAACTCATATTATTAACCATATTATGCAGATATGATCGATAGAACGACAATTACTATACTTATTACTCTTATTATTATCATTCTAACTCATATTATTAACCATATTATGCTTATATGATCGATAGAACGGCAGTTGCTATACTTATTATTCTTAGTTTTATCAACCCAACTCATATTATTCGCCATATTATGCTTAAATGACCGATAGAACGACAATTACTATACTTATTACTCTTATTATTATCAATCTAACTCATATTATTAGCCATATTATGCTTAAATGATCGATAGAACGACAATTACTATACTTATTACTGTTATTATTATGAATCTAACTCATATTATTAACCATATTATGCAGATATGATCGGTAGAACTACAATTACTATACTCATTACTCTTATTATTATCTATCTAACTCATATTATTAGCCATATTATGCTTATATGATCGATAGAATGAGAATTACTATACTCACTACTCTTAGTATTATCAATCTAACTCATATTATTAGCCATATTATGCTTATATGATCGATAGAACGACAATTACTATACTTATTACTCTTATTATTATCAATCCAACTCATATTATTAGCCATATTATGCTTACATGATCGACAGAACGAGAATTACTATACTCACTACCCTTAGTATTATCAATCTAACTCATATTATTAGCCATATTATGCTTATATTATCGATAGAACGACAATTACTATACTTATTACTCTTATTATTATCAATCTAACTCATATTATTAGCCATATTATGGTTAAATGATCGATAGAACGACAATTACTATACTTATTACTCTTATTATTATCAATCTAACTCGTATTATTAGCCATATTATGCTTATATGATCGATAGAACGACAAATACTATACTTACTACTCTTATTATTATCAATCTAACTCATGTTATTAGCCATATTATGCTTATATGATCGATAGAACGACAATTACTATACTCACCACTCTTAGTATTATCAATGTAACTCATATTATTAGCCATATTATGATTATATGATCGATAGAACGAGAATTACTATACCCACTACTCTTAGTATTATCAATCTAACTCATATTATTAGCCATATTATGCTTATATTATCGATAGAACGACAATTACTATACGTATTACTGTTATTATTATCAATCTGACTCATATTATTAGCCATATTATGCTTAAATGACCGTTAGAACGACAATTACTATACTTATTACACTTATTATTATCAATCTAACTCATATTATTAGCCATATTATGCTTATATGATCGATAGAACGAAAATTACTATACTTATTACTCTTATTATTATCAATCTAACTCATATTATTAGCCATATTATGCTTATATGATCGATAGAACGACAATTACTATACTTATTACACTTATTATTATCAATCTAACTCATATTATTAGCCATATTATGCTTATATGATCGATAGAACGAAAATTACTATACTTATTACTCTTATTATTATAAATCTAACTCATATTATTAGCCATATTATGCTTATATGATCGATAGAACGACAATTACTATACTTATTACTCTTATTATTATGAATCTAACTCATATTATTAGCCATATTATGCTTATATTATCGATAGAACGACAATTACTATACTTATTACTCTTATTATTATAAATCTAACTCATATTATTAGCCATATTATGCTTATATGATCGATAGAATGAGAATTACTATACTCACTACTCTTAGTATTATCACTCTAACTCATATTATTAGCCATATTATGCTTATATGATCGAGAGAACGACAATTACTATACTTATTACTCTTATTATTATCAATTTAACTCATATTATTAGCCATATTATGGTTAAATGATCGATAGAACGACAATTACTATACTTATTACTCTTATTATTATCAATCTAACTCGTATTATTAGCCATATTATGCTTATATGATCGATAGAACGACAAATACTATACTTACTACTCTTATTATTATCAATCTAACTCATATTATTAGCCATATTATGCTTATATGATCGATAGAACGACAATTACTATACTCACTACTCTTAGTATTATCAATCTAACTCATATTATTAGCCATATTATGATTATATTATCGATAGAACGAGAATTACTATACTCACTACTCTTAGTATTATCAATCTAACTCATATTATTAGCCATATTATGCTTATATTATCGATAGAACGACAATTACTATACTTATTACTGTTATTATTATCAATCTGACTCATATTATTAGCCATATTATGCTTAAATCACCGATAGAACGACAATTACTATACTTATTACTCTCATTATTATCAATCTAACTCATATTATTAGCCATATTATGCTTATATGATCGATAGAACGAGAATTACTATACTCACTACTCTTAGTATTATCAATCTAACTCATATTATTAACCATATTATGCTTATATTATCGATAGAACGACAAATACTATACTTACTACTCTTATTATTATCAATCTAACTCATGTTATTAGCCATATTATGCTTATATTATCGATAGAACGACAATTACTATACTCATTACTCTTATTATTATCAATCTAACTCATGCTATTAGCCATATTATGGTTATATGACCGATATAACGACAATTACTATACTTATTACTCTTATTATTATCAAGCTAACTCATATTATTAGCCATATTGTGCTCATATGATCGATAGAACGACAATTACTATACTTATTACTCTTATTATTATCCATCTAACTCGTATTATTAGCCATATTATGCTTATATGATCGATAGAACGACAAATACTATACTTACTACTCTTATTATTATCAATCTAACTCATATTATTAGCCATATTATGCTTATATGATCGATAGAACGACAATTACTATACTCACTACTCTTAGTATTATCAATCTAACTCATATTATTAGCCATATTATGATTATATGATCGATAGAACGAGAATTACTATACTCACTACTCTTAGTATTATCAATCTAACTCATATTATTAGCCATATTATGCTTATATTATCGATAGAACGACAATTACTATACTTATTACTGTTATTATTATCAATCTGACTCATATTATTAGCCATATTATGCTTAAATGACCGATAGAGCGACAATTACTATACTTATTACACTTATTATTATCAATCTAACTCATATTATTAGCCATATTATGCTTATATTATCGATATAACGACAAATACTATACTTACTACTCTTATTATTATCAATCTAACTCATATTATTAGCCATATTATGATTATATGATCGATAGAACGAGAATTACTATACTCACTACTCTTAGTATTATCAATCTAACTCATATTATTAGCCATATTATGCTTATATTATCGATAGAACGACAATTACTATACTTATTACTGTTATTATTATCAATCTGACTCATATTATTAGCCATATTATGCTTAAATGACCGATAGAGCGACAATTACTATACTTATTACACTTATTATTATAAATCTAACTCATATTATTAGCCATATTATGCTTATATGATCGATAGAACGACAATTACTATACTTATTACTCTTATTATTATCAATCTAACTCATATTATTAGCCATATTGTGCTTATATGAGCGATAGAACGACAATTACTATATTTATTGCACTCACGATTATCAATCTAACTCACATTATTAGCCATATTATGCTTATATGATCGATAGTACGACAATTACTATACTCATTACTCTTATTATTATCAATCTAACTCACATTATTAGCCATATTATGCTTATATGATCGATAGTACGACAATTACTATACTCATTACTCTTATTATTATCAATCTAACTCATATTATTAACCATATTATGCAGATATGATCGATCGAACGACAATTACTCTACTTTTTACACTTATTATTATCAATCTAACTCATATTATTAGCCATATTATGCAATTATGATCGATAGAACGACAATTACTATACTTATTACACTTATTATTATCAATCTAACTCATATTATTAGCCATATTATGCTTATATGATCGATAGAACGACAATTACTATACTTACTACTCTTATTATTATCAATCTAACTTATATTATTAGCCATATTGTGCTTATATGAGCGATAGAACGACAATTACTATATTTATTACACTCACTATTATCAATCTAACTCATATTATTAACCATATTATGCAGATATGATCGATAGAACGACAATTACTATACTCATTACTCTTATTATTATCAATCTAACTCATGCTATTAGCCATATTATGGTTATATGATCGATATAACGACAATTACTATACTTATTACTCTTATTATTATCAATCTAACTCATATTATTAGCCATATTGTGCTTATATGATCGATAGAACGAGAATTACTATACTTATTACTCTTATTATTATCCATCTAACTCGTATTATTAGCCATATTATGCTTATATGATCGATAGAACGACAAATACTATACTTACTACTCTTATTATTATCAATCTAACTCATATTATTAGCCATATTATGCTTATATGATCGATAGAACGACAATTACTATACTCACTACTCTTAGTATTATCAATCTAACTCATATTATTAGCCATATTATGATTATATGATCGATAGAACGACAATTACTATACTCATTGCTCTTATTATTATCAATCTAACTCATATTATTAACCATATTATGCAATTATGATCGATAGAACGACAATTACAATACTTATTACACTTATTATTATCAATCTAAGTCATATTATTAGCCATATTATGCTTATATGATCGATGGAACGACAATTACTATACTTATTACTCTTATTATTATCAATCTAACTCATATTATTAGCCATATTGTGCTTATATGAGCGATAGAACGACAATTACTATATTTATTACACTCACTACTATCAATCTAACTCATATTATTAACCATATTATGCAGATATGATCGATAGAACGACAATTACTATACTCATTACTCTTATTATTATCAATCTAACTCATGCTATTAGCCATATTATAGTTATATGATCGATATAACGACAATTACTATACTTATTACTCTTATTATTATCAATCTAACTCATGCTATAAGCCATATTATAGTTATATGATCGATATAACGACAATTACTATACTTATTACTCTTATTATTATCAATCTAACTCATATTATTAGCCATATTGTGCTTATATGATCGATAGAACGACAATTACTATACTTATTACTCTTATTATTATGAATCTAACTCATATTATTAGCCATATTATGCTTATATTATCGATAGAACGACAATTACTATACTTATTACTGTTATTATTATCAATCTAACTCATATTATTAGCCATATTATGCTTATATGATCGATAGAATGAGAATTACTATACTCACTACTCTTAGTATTATCACTCTAACTCATATTATTAGCCTTATTATGCTTATATGATCGATAGAACGACAATTACTGTACTTATTACTCTTATTATTATCAATCCAACTCATATTATTAGCTATATTATGCTTATATGATCGATAGAACGAGAATTACTATACTTACTACTCTTATTATTATCAATCTGACTCATATTATTAGCCATATTATGCTTATATGATCGATAGAACGACAATTACTATACTCAATACTCCTAGTATTATCAATCTAACTCATATTATTAGCCATATTATGCTTATATGATCGATAGAACGACAATTACTATACTCACTACTCTTAGTATTATCAATCTAACTCATATTATTAGCCATATTATGCTTATATTATCGATAGAACGACAATTACTATACTTATTACTGTTATTATTATCAATCTGACTCATATTATTAGCCATATTATGCTTATATGATCGATAGAACGAGAATTACTATACTCACTACTCTTAGTATTATCAATCTAACTCATATTATTAGCCATATTATGGTTATATTATCGATAGAACGACAATTACTATACTTATTACTGTTATTATTATGAATCTAACTCATATTATTAACCATATTATGCAGATATGATCGATAGAACTACAATTACTATACTCATTACTCTTATTATTATCTATCTAACTCATATTATTAGCCATATTATGCTTATATGATCGATAGAATGAGAATTACTATACTCACTACTCTTAGTATTATCAATCTAACTCATATTATTAGCCATATTATGCTTATATGATCGATAGAACGACAATTACTATACTTATTACTGTTATTATTATCAATCTGACTCATATTATTAGCCATATTATGCTTAAATGACCGATAGAACGACAAATACTATACTTATTACTCTTATTATTATCAATCTAACTCATATTATTAGCCATATTATGCTTATATGATCGATAGAATGAGAATTACTATACTCACTACTCTTAGTATTATCACTCTAACTCATATTATTAGCCATATTATGCTTATATGATCGAGAGAACGACAATTACTATACTTATTACTCTTATTATTATCAATCTAACTCATATTATTAGCCATATTATGCTTATATGATCGATAGAATGAGAATTACTATACTCACTACTCTTATTATTATCAATCTAACTCGTATTATTAGCCATATTGTGCTTATATGATCGATAGAACGACAAATACTATATTTATTACACTCACTATTATCAATCTAACTCATATTATTAACCATATTATGCAGATATGATCGATAGAACGACAATTACTATACTCATTACTCTTATTATTATCAATCTAGCTCATGCTATTAGCCATATTATGGTTATATGATCGATATAACGACAATTACTATACTTATTACTCTTATTATTATCAATCTAACTCATATTATTAGCCATATTGTGCTTATATGATCGATAGAACGACAATTACTATACTTATTACTCTTATTATTATAAATCTAACTCATATTATTAGCCATATTATGCTTATATGATCGATAGAACGACAATTACTATACTTATTACTCTTATTATTATGAATCTAACTCATATTATTAGCCATATTATGCTTATATTATCGATAGAACGACAATAACTATACTTATTACTCTTATTATTATAAATCTAACTCATATTATTAGCCATATTATGCTTATATGATCGATAGAATGAGAATTACTATACTCACTACTCTGAGTATTATCACTCTAACTCATATTATTAGCCATATTATGCTTATATGATCGAGAGAACGACAATTACTACACTTATTACTCTTATTATTATCAATCAAACTCATATTATTAGCCATATTATGGTTAAATGATCGATAGAACGACAATTACTATACTTATTACTCTTATAATTATCAATCTAACTCGTATTATTTGCCATATTATGCTTATATGATCGATAGAACGACAAATACAATACTTACTACTCTTATTATTATCAATCTAACTCATATTATTAGCCATATTATGCTTATATTATCGATAGAACGACAATTACTATACTTATTACTGTTATTATTATCAATCTAACTCATATTATTAGCCATATTATGCTTAAATGATCGATAGAACGACAATTACTATACTTATTACTCTTATTATTATCAATCTAACTAGTATTATTAGCCATATTATGCTTATATGATCGATAGAACGACAAATACTATACTTATTACTCTTATTATTATCAATCTAACTCATATTATTAGCCATATTATGCTTATATGATCGATAGAATGATAATTACTATACTCACTACTCTTAGTATTATCACTCTAACTCATATTATTAGCCATATTATGCTTATATGATCGATAGAACGACAATTACTATACTTATTACTCTTATTATTATCAATCCAACTCATATTATTAGCCATATTATGCTTACATGATCGACAGAACGAGAATTACTATACTCACTACCCTTAGTATTATCAATCTAACTCATATTATTAGCCATATTATGCTTATATTATCGATAGAACGACAATTACTATACTTATTACTCTTATTATTATCAATCTAACTCATATTATTAGCCATATTATGGTTAAGTGATCGATAGAACGACAATTACTATACTTATTACACTTATTATTATCAATCTAACTCATATTATTAGCCATATTATGCTTATATGATCGATAGAACGACAATTACTATACTTATTACTCTTATTATTATCAATCTAACTCATATTATTAGCCATATTGAGCTTATATGAGCGATAGAACGACAATTACTATATTTATTGCACTCACTATTATCAATCTAACTCACATTATTAGCCATATTATGCTTATATGATCGATAGTACGACAATTACTATACTCAGTACTCTTATTATTATCAATCTAACTCATATTATTAACCATATTATGCAGATATGATCGATCGAACGACAATTACTCTACTTTTTACACTTATTATTATCAATCTAACTCATATTATTAGCCATATTATGCTTATATGATCGGTAGTACGACAATTACTATACTCATTGCTCTTATTATTATCAATCTAACTCATATTATTAACCATATTATGGTTATATGATCGATAGAACGACAATTACTATACTTATTACTCTTATTATTATCAATCTAACTCATATTATTAGCCATATTGTGCTTATATGATCGATAGAACGACAATTACTATACTTATTACTCTTATTATTATAAATCTAACTCATATTATTAGCCATATTATGCTTATATGATCGATAGAACGACAATTACTATACTTATTACTCTTATTATTATGAATCTAACTCATATTATTAGCCATATTATGCTTATATTATCGATAGAACGACAATTACTATACTTATTACTCTTATTATTATAAATCTAACTCATATTATTAGCCATATTATGCTTATATGATCGATAGAATGAGAATTACTATACTCACTACTCTGAGTATTATCACTCTAACTCATATTATTAGCCATATTATGCTTATGTGATCGAGAGAACGACAATTACTATACTTATTACTCTTATTATTATCAATCTAACTCATATTATTAGCCATATTATGGTTAAATGATCGATAGAACGACAATTACTATACTTATTACTCTTATTATTATCAATCTAACTCGTATTATTTGCCATATTATGCTTATATGATCGATAGAACGACAAATACAATACTTACTACTCTTATTATTATCAATCTAACTCATATTATTAGCCATATTATGCTTATATTATCGATAGAACGACAATTACTATACTTATTACTGTTATTATTATCAATCTAACTCATATTATTAGCCATATTATGCTTAAATGATCGATAGAACGACAATTACTATACTTATTACTCTTATTATTATCAATCTAACTAGTATTATTAGCCATATTATGCTTATATGATCGATAGAACGACAAATACTATACTTATTACTCTTATTATTATCAATCTAACTCATATTATTAGCCATATTATGCTTATATGATCGATAGAATGAGAATTACTATACTCACTACTCTTAGTATTATCACTCTAACTCATATTATTAGCCATATTATGCTTATATGATCGATAGAACGACAATTACTATACTTATTACTCTTATTATTATCAATCCAACTCATATTATTAGCCATATTATGCTTACATGATCGACAGAACGAGAATTACTATACTCACTACCCTTAGTATTATCAATCTAACTCATATTATCAGCCATATTATGCTTATATTATCGATAGAACGACAATTACTATACTTATTACGCTTATTATTATCAATCTAACTCATATTATTAGCCATATTATGGTTAAGTGATCGATAGAACGACAATTACTATACTTATTACACTTATTATTATCAATCTAACTCATATTATTAGCCATATTATGCTTATATGATCGATAGAACGACAACTACTATACTTATTACTCTTATTATTATCAATCTAACTCATCTTATTAGCCATATTGTGCTTATATGAGCGATAGAACGACAATTACTATATTTATTGCACTCACTATTATCAATCTAACTCACATTATTAGCCATATTATGCTTATATGATCGATAGTACGACAATTACTATACTCAGTACTCTTATTATTATCAATCTAACTCATATTATTAACCATATTATGCAGATATGATCGATCGAACGACAATTACTCTACTTTTTACACTTATTATTATCAATCTAACTCATATTATTAGCCATATTATGCTTATATGATCGATAGTACGACAATTACTATACTCATTGCTCTTATTATTATCAATCTAACTCATATTATTAACCATATTATGCAATTATGATCGATAGAACGACAATTACTATACTTATTACACTTATTATTATCAATCTAACTCATATTATTAGCCATATTATGCTTATATGATCGATAGAACGACAATTACTATACTTATTACTCTTATTATTATCAATCTAACTCATATTATTAGCCATATTGTGCTTATATGAGCGATAGAACGACAATTACTATATTTATTACACTCACTATTATCAATCTAACTCATATTATTAACCATATTATGCAGATATGATCGATAGAACGACAATTACTATACTCATTACTCTTTTTATTATCAATCTAACTCATGCTATTAGCCATATTATGGTTATATGATCGATATAACGACAATTACTATACTTATTACTCTTATTATTATCAATCTAACTCATATTATTAGCCATATTGTGCTTATATGATCGATAGAACGACAATTACTATACTTATTACTCTTATTATTATCAATCTAACTCATCTTATTAGCCATATTGTGCTTATATGAGCGATAGAACGACAATTACTATATTTATTGCACTCACTATTATCAATCTAACTCACATTATTAGCCATATTATGCTTATATGATCGATAGTACGACAATTACTATACTCAGTACTCTTATTATTATCAATCTAACTCATATTATTAACCATATTATGCAGATATGATCGATCGAACGACAATTATTCTACTTTTTACACTTATTATTATCAATCTAACTCATATTATTAGCCATATTATGCTTATATGATCGATAGTACGACAATTACTATACTCATTGCTCTTATTATTATCAATCTAACTCATATTATTAACCATATTATGCAATTATGATCGATAGAACGACAATTACTATACTTATTACACTTATTATTATCAATCTAACTCATATTATTAGCCATATTATGCTTATATGATCGATAGAACGACAATTACTATACTTATTACTCTTATTATTATCAATCTAACTCATCTTATTAGCCATATTGTGCTTACATGATCGACAGAACGAGAATTACTATACTCACTACCCTTAGTATTATCAATCTAACTCATATTATCAGCCATATTATGCTTATATTATCGATAGAACGACAATTACTATACTTATTACGCTTATTATTATCAATCTAACTCATATTATTAGCCATATTATGGTTAAGTGATCGATAGAACGACAATTACTATACTTATTACACTTATTATTATCAATCTAACTCATATTATTAGCCATATTATGCTTATATGATCGATAGAACGACAACTACTATACTTATTACTCTTATTATTATCAATCTAACTCATCTTATTAGCCATATTGTGCTTATATGAGCGATAGAACGACAATTACTATATTTATTGCACTCACTATTATCAATCTAACTCACATTATTAGCCATATTATGCTTATATGATCGATAGTACGACAATTACTATACTCAGTACTCTTATTATTATCAATCTAACTCATATTATTAACCATATTATGCAGATATGATCGATCGAACGACAATTACTCTACTTTTTACACTTATTATTATCAATCTAACTCATATTATTAGCCATATTATGCTTATATGATCGATAGTACGACAATTACTATACTCATTGCTCTTATTATTATCAATCTAACTCATATTATTAACCATATTATGCAATTATGATCGATAGAACGACAATTACTATACTTATTACACTTATTATTATCAATCTAACTCATATTATTAGCCATATTATGCTTATATGATCGATAGAACGACAATTACTATACTTATTACTCTTATTATTATCAATCTAACTCATATTATTAGCCATATTGTGCTTATATGAGCGATAGAACGACAATTACTATATTTATTACACTCACTATTATCAATCTAACTCATATTATTAACCATATTATGCAGATATGATCGATAGAACGACAATTACTATACTCATTACTCTTTTTATTATCAATCTAACTCATGCTATTAGCCATATTATGGTTATATGATCGATATAACGACAATTACTATACTTATTACTCTTATTATTATCAATCTAACTCATATTATTAGCCATATTGTGCTTATATGATCGATAGAACGACAATTACTATACTTATTACTCTTATTATTATCAATCTAACTCATCTTATTAGCCATATTGTGCTTATATGAGCGATAGAACGACAATTACTATATTTATTGCACTCACTATTATCAATCTAACTCACATTATTAGCCATATTATGCTTATATGATCGATAGTACGACAATTACTATACTCAGTACTCTTATTATTATCAATCTAACTCATATTATTAACCATATTATGCAGATATGATCGATCGAACGACAATTACTCTACTTTTTACACTTATTATTATCAATCTAACTCATATTATTAGCCATATTATGCTTATATGATCGATAGTACGACAATTACTATACTCATTGCTCTTATTATTATCAATCTAACTCATATTATTAACCATATTATGCAATTATGATCGATAGAACGACAATTACTATACTTATTACACTTATTATTATCAATCTAACTCATATTATTAGCCATATTATGCTTATATGATCGATAGAACGACAATTACTATACTTATTACTCTTATTATTATCAATCTAACTCATATTATTAGCCATATTGTGCTTATATGAGCGATAGAACGACAATTACTATATTTATTGCACTCACTATTATCAATCTAACTCACATTATTAGCCATATTATGCTTATATGATCGATAGTACGACAATTACTATACTCATTACTCTTATTATTATCAATCTAACTCATATTATTAACCATATTATGCAGATATGATCGATCGAACGACAATTACTCTACTTTTTACACTTATTATTATTAATCTAACTCATATTATTAGCCATATTATGCTTATATGATCGATAGTACGACAATTACTATACTCATTGCTCTTATTATTATCAATCTAACTCATATTATTAACCATATTATGCAATTATGATCGATAGAACGACAATCGCTATACTTATTACACTTATTATTATCAATCTAACTCATATTATTAGCCATATTGTGCTTATATGAGCGATAGAACGACAATTACTATATTTATTACACTCACTATTATCAATCTAACTCATATTATTAACCATATTATGCAGATATGATCGATAGAACGACAATTACTATACTCATTACTCTTATTATTGTCAATCTAACTCATGCTATTAGCCATATTATGGTTATATGATCGATATAACGACAATTACTATACTTATTACTCTTATTATTATCAATCTAACTCATATTATTAGCCATATTGTGCTTATATGATCGATAGAACGACAATTACTATACTTATTACTCTTATTATTATAAATCTAACTCATATTATTAGCCATATTATGCTTATATGATCGATAGAACGACAATTACTATACTTATTACTCTTATTATTATGAATCTAACTCATATTATTAGCCATATTATGCTTATATTATCGATAGAACGACAATTACTATACTTATTACTCTTATTATTATAAATCTAACTCATATTATTAGCCATATTATGCTTATATGATCGATAGAATGAGAATTACTATACTCACTACTCTGAGTATTATCACTCTAACTCATATTATTAGCCATATTATGCTTATATGATCGAGAGAACGACAATTACTACACTTATTACTCTTATTATTATCAATCAAACTCATATTATTAGCCATATTATGGTTAAATGATCGATAGAACGACAATTACTATACTTATTACTCTTATTATTATCAATCTAACTCGTATTATTTGCCATATTATGCTTATATGATCGATATAACGACAAATACAATACTTACTACTCTTATTATTATCAATCTAACTCATATTATTAGCCATATTATGCTTATATTATCGATAGAACGACAATTACTATACTTATTACTGTTATTATTATCAATCTAACTCATATTATTAGCCATATTATGCTTAAATGATCGATAGAACGACAATTACTATACTTATTACTCTTATTATTATCAATCTAACTAGTATTATAAGCCATATTATGCTTATATGATCGATAGAACGACAAATACTATACTTATTACTCTTATTATTATCAATCTAACTCATATTATTAGCCATATTATGCTTATATGATCGATAGAATGATAATTACTATACTCACTACTCTTAGTATTATCACTCTAACTCATATTATTAGCCATATTATGCTTATATGATCGATAGAACGACAATTACTATACTTATTACTCTTATTATTATCAATCCAACTCATATTATTAGCCATATTATGCTTACATGATCGACAGAACGAGAATTACTATACTCACTACCCTTAGTATTATCAATCTAACTCATATTATTAGCCATATTATGCTTATATTATCGATAGAACGACAATTACTATACTTATTACTCTTATTATTATCAATCTAACTCATATTATTAGCCATATTATGGTTAAGTGATCGATAGAACGACAATTACTATACTTATTACACTTATTATTATCAATCTAACTCATATTATTAGCCATATTATGCTTATATGATCGATAGAACGACAATTACTATACTTATTACTCTTATTATTATCAATCTAACTCATATTATTAGCCATATTGAGCTTATATGAGCGATAGAACGACAATTACTATATTTATTGCACTCACTATTATCAATCTAACTCACATTATTAGCCATATTATGCTTATATGATCGATAGTACGACAATTACTATACTCAGTACTCTTATTATTATCAATCTAACTCATATTATTAACCATATTATGCAGATATGATCGATCGAACGACAATTACTCTACTTTTTACACTTATTATTATCAATCTAACTCATATTATTAGCCATATTATGCTTATATGATCGATAGTACGACAATTACTATACTCATTGCTCTTATTATTATCAATCTAACTCATATTATTAGCCATATTATGCTTATATGATCGATAGAACGACAATTACTATACTTATTACTCTTATCATTATGAACCTAACTCATATTATTAGCCATATTATGCTTATATTATCGATAGAACGACAATTACTATACTTATTACTCTTATTATTATAAATCTAACTCATATTATTAGCCATATTATGCTTATATGATCGATAGAATGAGAATTACTATACTCACTACTCTGAGTATTATCACTCTAACTCATATTATTAACCATATTATGCTTATATGATCGAGAGAACGACAATTACTATACTTATTACTCTTATTATTATCAATCTAACTCATATTATTAGCCATATTATGGTTAAATGATCGATAGAACGACAATTACTATACTTATTACTCTTATTATTATCAATCTAACTCGTATTATTTGCCATATTATGCTTATATGATCGATAGAACGACAAATACAATACTTACTACTCTTATTATTATGAATCTATCTCATATTATTAGCCATATTATGCTTATATTATCGATAGAACGACAATTACTATACTTATTACTGTTATTATTATCAATCTAACTCATATTATTAGCCATATTATGCTTAAATGATCGATAGAACGACAATTACTATACTTATTACTCTTATTATTATCAATCTAACTAGTATTATTAGCCATATTATGCTTATATGATCGATAGAACGACAAATACTATACTTATTACTCTTATTATTATCAATCTAACTCATATTATTAGCCATATTATGCTTATATGATCGATAGAATGAGAATTACTATACTCACTACTCTTAGTATTATCACTCTAACTCATATTAATAGCCATATTATGCTTATATGATCGATAGAACGACAAATACTATACTTACTACTCTTATTATTATCAATCTAACTCATATTATTAGCCACATTATGCTTATATGATCGATAGAACGACAATTACTATACTCACTACTCTTAGTATTATCAATCTAACTCATATTATTAGCAATATTATGATTATATGATCGATAGAACGAGAATTACTATACTCACTACTCTTAGTATTATCAATCTAACTCATATTATTAGCCATATTATGCTTATATTATCGATAGAACGACAATTACTATACTTATTACTGTTATTATTATCAATCTGACTCATATTATTAGCCATATTATGCTTAAATGACCGATAGAACGACAATTACTATACTTATTACACTTATTATTATCAGTCTAACTCATATTATTAGCCATATTATGCTTATATGATCGATAGTACGACAATTACTATACTCATTGCTCTTATTATTATCAATCTAACTCATATTATTAACCATTTTATGCAATTATGATCGATAGAACGACAATTACTATACTCACTACTCTTAGTATTATCAATCTAACTCATATTATTAGCCATATTATGCTTATATTATCGATAGAACGACAATTACTATACTTATTACTGTTATTATTATCAATCTGACTCATATTATTAGCCATATTATGCTTAAATGACCGATAGAACGACAATTACTATACTTATTACACTTATTATTATCAATCTAACTCATATTATTAGCCATATTATGCTTATATGATCGATAGTACGACAATTACTATACTCATTGCTCTTATTATTATCAATCTAACTCATATTATTAACCATTTTATGCAATTATGAGCGATAGAACGACAATTACTATATTTATTACACTCACTATTATCAATCTAACTCATATTATTAACCATATTATGCAGATATGATCGATAGAACGACAATTACTATACTCATTACTCTTATTATTATCAATCTAACTCATGCTATTAGCCATATTATAGTTATATGATCGATATAACGACAATTACTATACTTATTACTCTTATTATTATCAATCTAACTCATGCTATTAGCCATATTATAGTTATATGATCGATATAACGACAATTACTATACTTATTACTCTTATTATTATCAATCTAACTCATATTATTAGCCATATTGTGCTTATATGATCGATAGAACGACAATTACTATACTTATTACTCTTATTATTATGAATCTAACTCATATTATTAGCCATATTATGCTTATATTATCGATAGAACGACAATTACTATACTTATTACTGTTATTATTATCAATCTAACTCATATTATTAGCCATATTATGCTTATATGATCGATAGAATGAGAATTACTATACTCACTACTCTTAGTATTATCACTCTAACTCATATTATTAGCCTTATTATGCTTATATGATCGATAGAACGACAATTACTGTACTTATTACTCTTATTATTATCAATCCAACTCATATTATTAGCCATATTATGCTTATATGATCGATAGAACGAGAATTACTATACTTACTACTCTTATTATTATCAATCTAACTCATATTATTAGCCATATTATGCTTATATGATCGATAGAACGACAATTACTATACTCACTACTCTTAGTATTATCAATCTAACTCATATTATTAGCCATATTATGCTTATTTTATCGATAGAACGACAATTACTATACTTATTACTCTTATTATTATAAGTCTAACTCATATTATTAGCCATATTATGCTTATATGATCGATAGAATGAGAATTACTATACTCACTACTCTGAGTATTATCACTCTAACTCATATTATTAGCCATATTATGCTTATATGATCGAGAGAACGACAATTACTATACTTATTACTCTTATTATTATCAATCTAACTCATATTATTAGCCATATTATGGTTAAATGATCGATAGAACGACAATTACTATACTTATTACTCTTATTATTATCAATCTAACTCGTATTATTTGCCATATTATGCTTATATGATCGATAGAACGACAAATACAATACTTACTACTCTTATTATTATCAATCTAACTCATATTATTAGCCATATTATGCTTATATTATCGATAGAACGACAATTACTATACTTATTACTGTTATTATTATCAATCTAACTCATATTATTAGCCATATTATGCTTAAATGATCGATAGAACGACAATTACTATACTTATTACACTTATTATTATCAATCTAACTCATATTATTAGCCATATTATGCTTATATGATCGATAGAACGACAATTACTATACTTATTACTCTTATTATTATCAATCTAACTCATCTTATTAGCCATATTGTGCTTATATGAGCGATAGAACGACAATTACTATATTTATTGCACTCACTATTATCAATCTAACTCATATTATTAACCATATTATGCAGATATGATCGATAGAACGACAATTACTATACTCATTACTCTTATTATTATCAATCTAACTCATGCTATTAGCCATATTATAGTTATATGATCGATATAACGACAATTACTATACTTATTACTCTTATTATTATCAATCTAACTCATGCTATTAGCCATATTATAGTTATATGATCGATATAACGACAATTACTATACTTATTACTCTTATTATTATCAATCTAACTCATATTATTAGCCATATTGTGCTTATATGATCGATAGAACGACAATTACTATACTTATTACTCTTATTATTATGAATCTAACTCATATTATTAGCCATATTATGCTTATATTATCGATAGAACGACAATTACTATACTTATTACTGTTATTATTATCAATCTAACTCATATTATTAGCCATATTATGCTTATATGATCGATAGAATGAGAATTACTATACTCACTACTCTTAGTATTATCACTCTAACTCATATTATTAGCCTTATTATGCTTATATGATCGATAGAACGACAATTACTGTACTTATTACTCTTATTATTATCAATCCAACTCATATTATTAGCCATATTATGCTTATATGATCGATAGAACGAGAATTACTATACTTACTACTCTTATTATTATCAATCTAACTCATATTATTAGCCATATTATGCTTATATGATCGATAGAACGACAATTACTATACTCACTACTCTTAGTATTATCAATCTAACTCATATTATTAGCCATATTATGCTTATTTTATCGATAGAACGACAATTACTATACTTATTACTCTTATTATTATAAGTCTAACTCATATTATTAGCCATATTATGCTTATATGATCGATAGAATGAGAATTACTATACTCACTACTCTGAGTATTATCACTCTAACTCATATTATTAGCCATATTATGCTTATATGATCGAGAGAACGACAATTACTATACTTATTACTCTTATTATTATCAATCTAACTCATATTATTAGCCATATTATGGTTAAATGATCGATAGAACGACAATTACTATACTTATTACTCTTATTATTATCAATCTAACTCGTATTATTTGCCATATTATGCTTATATGATCGATAGAACGACAAATACAATACTTACTACTCTTATTATTATCAATCTAACTCATATTATTAGCCATATTATGCTTATATTATCGATAGAACGACAATTACTATACTTATTACTGTTATTATTATCAATCTAACTCATATTATTAGCCATATTATGCTTAAATGATCGATAGAACGACAATTACTATACTTATTACACTTATTATTATCAATCTAACTCATATTATTAGCCATATTATGCTTATATGATCGATAGAACGACAATTACTATACTTATTACTCTTATTATTATCAATCTAACTCATCTTATTAGCCATATTGTGCTTATATGAGCGATAGAACGACAATTACTATATTTATTGCACTCACTATTATCAATCTAACTCACATTATTAGCCATATTATGCTTATATGATCGATAGTACGACAATTACTATACTCAGTACTCTTATTATTATCAATCTAACTCATATTATTAACCATATTATGCAGATATGATCGATCGAACGACAATTACTCTACTTTTTACACTTATTATTATCAATCTAACTCATATTATTAGCCATATTATGCTTATATGATCGATAGAATGAGAATTACTATACTCACTACTCTTAGTATTATCACTCTAACTCATATTAATAGCCATATTATGCTTATATGATCGATAGAACGACAAATACTATACTTACTACTCTTATTATTATCAATCTAACTCATATTATTAGCCACATTATGCTTATATGATCGATAGAACGACAATTACTATACTCACTACTCTTAGTATTATCAATCTAACTCATATTATTAGCCATATTATGATTATATGATCGATAGAACGAGAATTACTATACTCACTACTCTTAGTATTATCAATCTAACTCATATTATTAGCCATATTATGCTTATATTATCGATAGAACGACAATTACTATACTTATTACTGTTATTATTATCAATCTGACTCATATTATTAGCCATATTATGCTTAAATGACCGATAGAACGACAATTACTATACTTATTACACTTATTATTATCAGTCTAACTCATATTATTAGCCATATTATGCTTATATGATCGATAGTACGACAATTACTCTACTCATTGCTCTTATTATTATCAATCTAACTCATATTATTAACCATTTTATGCAATTATGATCGATAGAACGACAATTACTATACTCACTACTCTTAGTATTATCAATCTAACTCATATTATTAGCCATATTATGCTTATATTATCGATAGAACGACAATTACTATACTTATTACTGTTATTATTATCAATCTGACTCATATTATTAGCCATATTATGCTTAAATGACCGATAGAACGACAATTACTATACTTATTACACTTATTATTATCAATCTAACTCATATTATTAGCCATATTATGCTTATATGATCGATAGTACGACAATTACTATACTCATTGCTCTTATTATTATCAATCTAACTCATATTATTAACCATTTTATGCAATTATGAGCGATAGAACGACTATTACTATATTTATTACACTCACTATTATCAATCTAACTCATATTATTAACCATATTATGCAGATATGATCGATAGAACGACAATTACTATACTCATTACTCTTATTATTATCAATCTAACTCATGCTATTAGCCATATTATAGTTATATGATCGATATAACGACAATTACTATACTTATTACTCTTATTATTATCAATCTAACTCATGCTATTAGCCATATTATAGTTATATGATCGATATAACGACAATTACTATACTTATTACTCTTATTATTATCAATCTAACTCATATTATTAGCCATATTGTGCTTATATGATCGATAGAACGACAATTACTATACTTATTACTCTTATTATTATGAATCTAACTCATATTATTAGCAATATTATGCTTATATTATCGATAGAACGACAATTACTATACTTATTACTGTTATTATTATCAATCTAACTCATATTATTAGCCATATTATGCTTATATGATCGATAGAATGAGAATTACTATACTCACTACTCTTAGTATTATCACTCTAACTCATATTATTAGCCTTATTATGCTTATATGATCGATAGAACGACAATTACTGTACTTATTACTCTTATTATTATCAATCCAACTCATATTATTAGCCATATTATGCTTATATGATCGATAGAACGAGAATTACTATACTTACTACTCTTATTATTATCAATCTAACTCATATTATTAGCCATATTATGCTTATATGATCGATAGAACGACAATTACTATACTCAATACTCTTAGTATTATCAATCTAACTCATATTATTAGCCATATTATGCTTATATGATCGATAGAACGACAATTACTATACTCACTACTCTTAGTATTATCACTCTAACTCATATTATTAGCCTTATTATGCTTATATGATCGATAGAACGACAATTACTGTACTTATTACTCTTATTATTATCAATCCAACTCATATTATTAGCCATATTATGCTTATATGATCGATAGAACGAGAATTACTATACTTACTACTCTTATTATTATCAATCTAACTCATATTATTAGCCATATTATGCTTATATGATCGATAGAACGACAATTACTATACTCAATACTCTTAGTATTATCAATCTAACTCATATTATTAGCCATATTATGCTTATATGATCGATAGAACGACAATTACTATACTCACTACTCTTAGTATTATCAATCTAACTCATATTATTAGCCATATTATGCTTATATTATCGATAGAACGACAATTACTATACTTATTACTCTTATTATTATCAATCTAACTCATATTATTAGCCATATTATGCTTATATGATCGATAGAATGAGAATTACTATACTCACTACTCTTAGTATTATCACTCTAACTCATATTATTAGCCATATTATGCTTATATGATCGATAGAACGACAATTACTATACTTATTACTCTTATTATTATCAATCCAACTCATATTATTAGCCATATTATGCTTATATGATCGATAGAATGAGAATTACTATACTCACTACTCTTAGTATTATCACTCTAACTCATATTATTAGCCATATTATGCTTATATGATCGATAGAACGACAATTACTATACTTATTACTCTTATTATTATCAATCCAACTCATATTATTAGCCATATTATGCTTACATGATCGACAGAACGAGAATTACTATACTCACTACCCTTAGTATTATCAATCTAACTCATATTATCAGCCATATTATGCTTATATTATCGATAGAACGACAATTACTATACTTATTACGCTTATTATTATCAATCTAACTCATATTATTAACCATATTATGCAGATATGATCGATCGAACGACAATTACTCTACTTTTTACACTTATTATTATTAATCTAACTCATATTATTAGCCATATTATGCTTATATGATCGATAGTACGACAATTACTATACTCATTGCTCTTATTATTATCAATCTAACTCATATTATTAACCATATTATGCAATTATGATCGATAGAACGACAATCGCTATACTTATTACACTTATTATTATCAATCTAACTCATATTATTAGCCATATTGTGCTTATATGAGCGATAGAACGACAATTACTATATTTATTACACTCACTATTATCAATCTAACTCATATTATTAACCATATTATGCAGATATGATCGATAGAACGACAATTACTATACTCATTACTCTTATTATTGTCAATCTAACTCATGCTATTAGCCATATTATGGTTATATGATCGATATAACGACAATTACTATACTTATTACTCTTATTATTATCAATCTAACTCATATTATTAGCCATATTGTGCTTATATGATCGATAGAACGACAATTACTATACTTATTACTCTTATTATTATAAATCTAACTCATATTATTAGCCATATTATGCTTATATGATCGATAGAACGACAATTACTATACTTATTACTCTTATTATTATGAATCTAACTCATATTATTAGCCATATTATGCTTATATTATCGATAGAACGACAATTACTATACTTATTACTCTTATTATTATAAATCTAACTCATATTATTAGCCATATTATGCTTATATGATCGATAGAATGAGAATTACTATACTCACTACTCTGAGTATTATCACTCTAACTCATATTATTAGCCATATTATGCTTATATGATCGAGAGAACGACAATTACTACACTTATTACTCTTATTATTATCAATCAAACTCATATTATTAGCCATATTATGGTTAAATGATCGATAGAACGACAATTACTATACTTATTACTCTTATTATTATCAATCTAACTCGTATTATTTGCCATATTATGCTTATATGATCGATATAACGACAAATACAATACTTACTACTCTTATTATTATCAATCTAACTCATATTATTAGCCATATTATGCTTATATTATCGATAGAACGACAATTACTATACTTATTACTGTTATTATTATCAATCTAACTCATATTATTAGCCATATTATGCTTAAATGATCGATAGAACGACAATTACTATACTTATTACTCTTATTATTATCAATCTAACTAGTATTATAAGCCATATTATGCTTATATGATCGATAGAACGACAAATACTATACTTATTACTCTTATTATTATCAATCTAACTCATATTATTAGCCATATTATGCTTATATGATCGATAGAATGATAATTACTATACTCACTACTCTTAGTATTATCACTCTAACTCATATTATTAGCCATATTATGCTTATATGATCGATAGAACGACAATTACTATACTTATTACTCTTATTATTATCAATCCAACTCATATTATTAGCCATATTATGCTTACATGATCGACAGAACGAGAATTACTATACTCACTACCCTTAGTATTATCAATCTAACTCATATTATTAGCCATATTATGCTTATATTATCGATAGAACGACAATTACTATACTTATTACTCTTATTATTATCAATCTAACTCATATTATTAGCCATATTATGGTTAAGTGATCGATAGAACGACAATTACTATACTTATTACACTTATTATTATCAATCTAACTCATATTATTAGCCATATTATGCTTATATGATCGATAGAACGACAATTACTATACTTATTACTCTTATTATTATCAATCTAACTCATATTATTAGCCATATTGAGCTTATATGAGCGATAGAACGACAATTACTATATTTATTGCACTCACTATTATCAATCTAACTCACATTATTAGCCATATTATGCTTATATGATCGATAGTACGACAATTACTATACTCAGTACTCTTATTATTATCAATCTAACTCATATTATTAACCATATTATGCAGATATGATCGATCGAACGACAATTACTCTACTTTTTACACTTATTATTATCAATCTAACTCATATTATTAGCCATATTATGCTTATATGATCGATAGTACGACAATTACTATACTCATTGCTCTTATTATTATCAATCTAACTCATATTATTAGCCATATTATGCTTATATGATCGATAGAACGACAATTACTATACTTATTACTCTTATCATTATGAATCTAACTCATATTATTAGCCATATTATGCTTATATTATCGATAGAACGACAATTACTATACTTATTACTCTTATTATTATAAATCTAACTCATATTATTAGCCATATTATGCTTATATGATCGATAGAATGAGAATTACTATACTCACTACTCTGAGTATTATCACTCTAACTCATATTATTAACCATATTATGCTTATATGATCGAGAGAACGACAATTACTATACTTATTACTCTTATTATTATCAATCTAACTCATATTATTAGCCATATTATGGTTAAATGATCGATAGAACGACAATTACTATACTTATTACTCTTATTATTATCAATCTAACTCGTATTATTTGCCATATTATGCTTATATGATCGATAGAACGACAAATACAATACTTACTACTCTTATTATTATGAATCTATCTCATATTATTAGCCATATTATGCTTATATTATCGATAGAACGACAATTACTATACTTATTACTGTTATTATTATCAATCTAACTCATATTATTAGCCATATTATGCTTAAATGATCGATAGAACGACAATTACTATACTTATTACTCTTATTATTATCAATCTAACTAGTATTATTAGCCATATTATGCTTATATGATCGATAGAACGACAAATACTATACTTATTACTCTTATTATTATCAATCTAACTCATATTATTAGCCATATTATGCTTATATGATCGATAGAATGAGAATTACTATACTCACTACTCTTAGTATTATCACTCTAACTCATATTAATAGCCATATTATGCTTATATGATCGATAGAACGACAAATACTATACTTACTACTCTTATTATTATCAATCTAACTCATATTATTAGCCACATTATGCTTATATGATCGATAGAACGACAATTACTATACTCACTACTCTTAGTATTATCAATCTAACTCATATTATTAGCAATATTATGATTATATGATCGATAGAACGAGAATTACTATACTCACTACTCTTAGTATTATCAATCTAACTCATATTATTAGCCATATTATGCTTATATTATCGATAGAACGACAATTACTATACTTATTACTGTTATTATTATCAATCTGACTCATATTATTAGCCATATTATGCTTAAATGACCGATAGAACGACAATTACTATACTTATTACACTTATTATTATCAGTCTAACTCATATTATTAGCCATATTATGCTTATATGATCGATAGTACGACAATTACTATACTCATTGCTCTTATTATTATCAATCTAACTCATATTATTAACCATTTTATGCAATTATGATCGATAGAACGACAATTACTATACTCACTACTCTTAGTATTATCAATCTAACTCATATTATTAGCCATATTATGCTTATATTATCGATAGAACGACAATTACTATACTTATTACTGTTATTATTATCAATCTGACTCATATTATTAGCCATATTATGCTTAAATGACCGATAGAACGACAATTACTATACTTATTACACTTATTATTATCAATCTAACTCATATTATTAGCCATATTATGCTTATATGATCGATAGTACGACAATTACTATACTCATTGCTCTTATTATTATCAATCTAACTCATATTATTAACCATTTTATGCAATTATGAGCGATAGAACGACAATTACTATATTTATTACACTCACTATTATCAATCTAACTCATATTATTAACCATATTATGCAGATATGATCGATAGAACGACAATTACTATACTCATTACTCTTATTATTATCAATCTAACTCATGCTATTAGCCATATTATAGTTATATGATCGATATAACGACAATTACTATACTTATTACTCTTATTATTATCAATCTAACTCATGCTATTAGCCATATTATAGTTATATGATCGATATAACGACAATTACTATACTTATTACTCTTATTATTATCAATCTAACTCATATTATTAGCCATATTGTGCTTATATGATCGATAGAACGACAATTACTATACTTATTACTCTTATTATTATGAATCTAACTCATATTATTAGCCATATTATGCTTATATTATCGATAGAACGACAATTACTATACTTATTACTGTTATTATTATCAATCTAACTCATATTATTAGCCATATTATGCTTATATGATCGATAGAATGAGAATTACTATACTCACTACTCTTAGTATTATCACTCTAACTCATATTATTAGCCTTATTATGCTTATATGATCGATAGAACGACAATTACTGTACTTATTACTCTTATTATTATCAATCCAACTCATATTATTAGCCATATTATGCTTATATGATCGATAGAACGAGAATTACTATACTTACTACTCTTATTATTATCAATCTAACTCATATTATTAGCCATATTATGCTTATATGATCGATAGAACGACAATTACTATACTCACTACTCTTAGTATTATCAATCTAACTCATATTATTAGCCATATTATGCTTATTTTATCGATAGAACGACAATTACTATACTTATTACTCTTATTATTATAAGTCTAACTCATATTATTAGCCATATTATGCTTATATGATCGATAGAATGAGAATTACTATACTCACTACTCTGAGTATTATCACTCTAACTCATATTATTAGCCATATTATGCTTATATGATCGAGAGAACGACAATTACTATACTTATTACTCTTATTATTATCAATCTAACTCATATTATTAGCCATATTATGGTTAAATGATCGATAGAACGACAATTACTATACTTATTACTCTTATTATTATCAATCTAACTCGTATTATTTGCCATATTATGCTTATATGATCGATAGAACGACAAATACAATACTTACTACTCTTATTATTATCAATCTAACTCATATTATTAGCCATATTATGCTTATATTATCGATAGAACGACAATTACTATACTTATTACTGTTATTATTATCAATCTAACTCATATTATTAGCCATATTATGCTTAAATGATCGATAGAACGACAATTACTATACTTATTACACTTATTATTATCAATCTAACTCATATTATTAGCCATATTATGCTTATATGATCGATAGAACGACAATTACTATACTTATTACTCTTATTATTATCAATCTAACTCATCTTATTAGCCATATTGTGCTTATATGAGCGATAGAACGACAATTACTATATTTATTGCACTCACTATTATCAATCTAACTCATATTATTAACCATATTATGCAGATATGATCGATAGAACGACAATTACTATACTCATTACTCTTATTATTATCAATCTAACTCATGCTATTAGCCATATTATAGTTATATGATCGATATAACGACAATTACTATACTTATTACTCTTATTATTATCAATCTAACTCATGCTATTAGCCATATTATAGTTATATGATCGATATAACGACAATTACTATACTTATTACTCTTATTATTATCAATCTAACTCATATTATTAGCCATATTGTGCTTATATGATCGATAGAACGACAATTACTATACTTATTACTCTTATTATTATGAATCTAACTCATATTATTAGCCATATTATGCTTATATTATCGATAGAACGACAATTACTATACTTATTACTGTTATTATTATCAATCTAACTCATATTATTAGCCATATTATGCTTATATGATCGATAGAATGAGAATTACTATACTCACTACTCTTAGTATTATCACTCTAACTCATATTATTAGCCTTATTATGCTTATATGATCGATAGAACGACAATTACTGTACTTATTACTCTTATTATTATCAATCCAACTCATATTATTAGCCATATTATGCTTATATGATCGATAGAACGAGAATTACTATACTTACTACTCTTATTATTATCAATCTAACTCATATTATTAGCCATATTATGCTTATATGATCGATAGAACGACAATTACTATACTCACTACTCTTAGTATTATCAATCTAACTCATATTATTAGCCATATTATGCTTATTTTATCGATAGAACGACAATTACTATACTTATTACTCTTATTATTATAAGTCTAACTCATATTATTAGCCATATTATGCTTATATGATCGATAGAATGAGAATTACTATACTCACTACTCTGAGTATTATCACTCTAACTCATATTATTAGCCATATTATGCTTATATGATCGAGAGAACGACAATTACTATACTTATTACTCTTATTATTATCAATCTAACTCATATTATTAGCCATATTATGGTTAAATGATCGATAGAACGACAATTACTATACTTATTACTCTTATTATTATCAATCTAACTCGTATTATTTGCCATATTATGCTTATATGATCGATAGAACGACAAATACAATACTTACTACTCTTATTATTATCAATCTAACTCATATTATTAGCCATATTATGCTTATATTATCGATAGAACGACAATTACTATACTTATTACTGTTATTATTATCAATCTAACTCATATTATTAGCCATATTATGCTTAAATGATCGATAGAACGACAATTACTATACTTATTACACTTATTATTATCAATCTAACTCATATTATTAGCCATATTATGCTTATATGATCGATAGAACGACAATTACTATACTTATTACTCTTATTATTATCAATCTAACTCATCTTATTAGCCATATTGTGCTTATATGAGCGATAGAACGACAATTACTATATTTATTGCACTCACTATTATCAATCTAACTCACATTATTAGCCATATTATGCTTATATGATCGATAGTACGACAATTACTATACTCAGTACTCTTATTATTATCAATCTAACTCATATTATTAACCATATTATGCAGATATGATCGATCGAACGACAATTACTCTACTTTTTACACTTATTATTATCAATCTAACTCATATTATTAGCCATATTATGCTTATATGATCGATAGAATGAGAATTACTATACTCACTACTCTTAGTATTATCACTCTAACTCATATTAATAGCCATATTATGCTTATATGATCGATAGAACGACAAATACTATACTTACTACTCTTATTATTATCAATCTAACTCATATTATTAGCCACATTATGCTTATATGATCGATAGAACGACAATTACTATACTCACTACTCTTAGTATTATCAATCTAACTCATATTATTAGCCATATTATGATTATATGATCGATAGAACGAGAATTACTATACTCACTACTCTTAGTATTATCAATCTAACTCATATTATTAGCCATATTATGCTTATATTATCGATAGAACGACAATTACTATACTTATTACTGTTATTATTATCAATCTGACTCATATTATTAGCCATATTATGCTTAAATGACCGATAGAACGACAATTACTATACTTATTACACTTATTATTATCAGTCTAACTCATATTATTAGCCATATTATGCTTATATGATCGATAGTACGACAATTACTCTACTCATTGCTCTTATTATTATCAATCTAACTCATATTATTAACCATTTTATGCAATTATGATCGATAGAACGACAATTACTATACTCACTACTCTTAGTATTATCAATCTAACTCATATTATTAGCCATATTATGCTTATATTATCGATAGAACGACAATTACTATACTTATTACTGTTATTATTATCAATCTGACTCATATTATTAGCCATATTATGCTTAAATGACCGATAGAACGACAATTACTATACTTATTACACTTATTATTATCAATCTAACTCATATTATTAGCCATATTATGCTTATATGATCGATAGAATGAGAATTACTATACTCACTACTCTGAGTATTATCACTCTAACTCATATTATTAGCCATATTATGCTTATATGATCGAGAGAACGACAATTACTATACTTATTACTCTTATTATTATCAATCTAACTCATATTATTAGCCATATTATGGTTAAATGATCGATAGAACGACAATTACTATACTTATTACTCTTATTATTATCAATCTAACTCGTATTATTTGCCATATTATGCTTATATGATCGATAGAACGACAAATACAATACTTACTACTCTTATTATTATCAATCTAACTCATATTATTAGCCATATTATGCTTATATTATCGATAGAACGACAATTACTATACTTATTACTGTTATTATTATCAATCTAACTCATATTATTAGCCATATTATGCTTAAATGATCGATAGAACGACAATTACTATACTTATTACACTTATTATTATCAATCTAACTCATATTATTAGCCATATTATGCTTATATGATCGATAGAACGACAATTACTATACTTATTACTCTTATTATTATCAATCTAACTCATCTTATTAGCCATATTGTGCTTATATGAGCGATAGAACGACAATTACTATATTTATTGCGCTCACTATTATCAATCTAACTCATATTATTAACCATATTATGCAGATATGATCGATAGAACGACAATTACTATACTCATTACTCTTATTATTATCAATCTAACTCATGCTATTAGCCATATTATAGTTATATGATCGATATAACGACAATTACTATACTTATTACTCTTATTATTATCAATCTAACTCATGCTATTAGCCATATTATAGTTATATGATCGATATAACGACAATTACTATACTTATTACTCTTATTATTATCAATCTAACTCATATTATTAGCCATATTGTGCTTATATGATCGATAGAACGACAATTACTATACTTATTACTCTTATTATTATGAATCTAACTCATATTATTAGCCATATTATGCTTATATTATCGATAGAACGACAATTACTATACTTATTACTGTTATTATTATCAATCTAACTCATATTATTAGCCATATTATGCTTATATGATCGATAGAATGAGAATTACTATACTCACTACTCTTAGTATTATCACTCTAACTCATATTATTAGCCTTATTATGCTTATATGATCGATAGAACGACAATTACTGTACTTATTACTCTTATTATTATCAATCCAACTCATATTATTAGCCATATTATGCTTATATGATCGATAGAACGAGAATTACTATACTTACTACTCTTATTATTATCAATCTAACTCATATTATTAGCCATATTATGCTTATATGATCGATAGAACGACAATTACTATACTCACTACTCTTAGTATTATCAATCTAACTCATATTATTAGCCATATTATGCTTATTTTATCGATAGAACGACAATTACTATACTTATTACTCTTATTATTATAAGTCTAACTCATATTATTAGCCATATTATGCTTATATGATCGATAGAATGAGAATTACTATACTCACTACTCTGAGTATTATCACTCTAACTCATATTATTAGCCATATTATGCTTATATGATCGAGAGAACGACAATTACTATACTTATTACTCTTATTATTATCAATCTAACTCATATTATTAGCCATATTATGGTTAAATGATCGATAGAACGACAATTACTATACTTATTACTCTTATTATTATCAATCTAACTCGTATTATTTGCCATATTATGCTTATATGATCGATAGAACGACAAATACAATACTTACTACTCTTATTATTATCAATCTAACTCATATTATTAGCCATATTATGCTTATATTATCGATAGAACGACAATTACTATACTTATTACTGTTATTATTATCAATCTAACTCATATTATTAGCCATATTATGCTTAAATGATCGATAGAACGACAATTACTATACTTATTACACTTATTATTATCAATCTAACTCATATTATTAGCCATATTATGCTTATATGATCGATAGAACGACAATTACTATACTTATTACTCTTATTATTATCAATCTAACTCATCTTATTAGCCATATTGTGCTTATATGAGCGATAGAACGACAATTACTATATTTATTGCACTCACTATTATCAATCTAACTCACATTATTAGCCATATTATGCTTATATGATCGATAGTACGACAATTACTATACTCAGTACTCTTATTATTATCAATCTAACTCATATTATTAACCATATTATGCAGATATGATCGATCGAACGACAATTACTCTACTTTTTACACTTATTATTATCAATCTAACTCATATTATTAGCCATATTATGCTTATATGATCGATAGAATGAGAATTACTATACTCACTACTCTTAGTATTATCACTCTAACTCATATTAATAGCCATATTATGCTTATATGATCGATAGAACGACAAATACTATACTTACTACTCTTATTATTATCAATCTAACTCATATTATTAGCCACATTATGCTTATATGATCGATAGAACGACAATTACTATACTCACTACTCTTAGTATTATCAATCTAACTCATATTATTAGCCATATTATGATTATATGATCGATAGAACGAGAATTACTATACTCACTACTCTTAGTATTATCAATCTAACTCATATTATTAGCCATATTATGCTTATATTATCGATAGAACGACAATTACTATACTTATTACTGTTATTATTATCAATCTGACTCATATTATTAGCCATATTATGCTTAAATGACCGATAGAACGACAATTACTATACTTATTACACTTATTATTATCAGTCTAACTCATATTATTAGCCATATTATGCTTATATGATCGATAGTACGACAATTACTCTACTCATTGCTCTTATTATTATCAATCTAACTCATATTATTAACCATTTTATGCAATTATGATCGATAGAACGACAATTACTATACTCACTACTCTTAGTATTATCAATCTAACTCATATTATTAGCCATATTATGCTTATATTATCGATAGAACGACAATTACTATACTTATTACTGTTATTATTATCAATCTGACTCATATTATTAGCCATATTATGCTTAAATGACCGATAGAACGACAATTACTATACTTATTACACTTATTATTATCAATCTAACTCATATTATTAGCCATATTATGCTTATATGATCGATAGTACGACAATTACTATACTCATTGCTCTTATTATTATCAATCTAACTCATATTATTAACCATTTTATGCAATTATGAGCGATAGAACGACTATTACTATATTTATTACACTCACTATTATCAATCTAACTCATATTATTAACCATATTATGCAGATATGATCGATAGAACGACAATTACTATACTCATTACTCTTATTATTATCAATCTAACTCATGCTATTAGCCATATTATAGTTATATGATCGATATAACGACAATTACTATACTTATTACTCTTATTATTATCAATCTAACTCATGCTATTAGCCATATTATAGTTATATGATCGATATAACGACAATTACTATACTTATTACTCTTATTATTATCAATCTAACTCATATTATTAGCCATATTGTGCTTATATGATCGATAGAACGACAATTACTATACTTATTACTCTTATTATTATGAATCTAACTCATATTATTAGCAATATTATGCTTATATTATCGATAGAACGACAATTACTATACTTATTACTGTTATTATTATCAATCTAACTCATATTATTAGCCATATTATGCTTATATGATCGATAGAATGAGAATTACTATACTCACTACTCTTAGTATTATCACTCTAACTCATATTATTAGCCTTATTATGCTTATATGATCGATAGAACGACAATTACTGTACTTATTACTCTTATTATTATCAATCCAACTCATATTATTAGCCATATTATGCTTATATGATCGATAGAACGAGAATTACTATACTTACTACTCTTATTATTATCAATCTAACTCATATTATTAGCCATATTATGCTTATATGATCGATAGAACGACAATTACTATACTCAATACTCTTAGTATTATCAATCTAACTCATATTATTAGCCATATTATGCTTATATGATCGATAGAACGACAATTACTATACTCACTACTCTTAGTATTATCAATCTAACTCATATTATTAGCCATATTATGCTTATATTATCGATAGAACGACAATTACTATACTTATTACTGTTATTATTATCAATCTGACTCATATTATTAGCCATATTATGCTTATATGATCGATAGAACGAGAATTACAATACTCACTACTCTTAGTATTATCAATCTAACTCATATTATTAGCCATATTATGGTTATATTATCGATAGAACGACAATTACTATACTTATTACTGTTATTATTATGAATCTAACTCATATTATTAACCATATTATGCAGATATGATCGATAGAACTACAATTACTATACTCATTACTCTTATTATTATCTATCTAACTCATATTATTAGCCATATTATGCTTATATGATCGATAGAACGAGAATTACAATACTCACTACTCTTAGTATTATCAATCTAACTCATATTATTAGCCATATTATGCTTATATGATCGATAGAACGACAATTACTATACTTATTACTCTTATTATTATCAATCCAACTTATATTATTAGCCATATTATGCTTATATGATCGATAGAACGAGAATTACTATACTTACTACTCTTATTATTATCAATCTAACTCATATTATTAGCCATATTATGCTTATATGATCGATAGAACGACAATTACTATACTTATTACTGTTATTATTATCAATCTGACTCATATTATTAGCCTTATTATGCTTATATGATCGATAGAACGACAATTACTGTACTTATTACTCTTATTATTATCAATCCAACTCATATTATTAGCCATATTATGCTTATATGATCGATAGAACGAGAATTACTATACTTACTACTCTTATTATTATCAATCTAACTTATATTATTAGCCATATTATGCTTATATGATCGATAGAACGACAATTACTATACTCAATACTCTTAGTATTATCAATCTAACTCATATTATTAGCCATATTATGCTTATATGATCGATAGAACGACAATTACTATACTCACTACTCTTAGTATTATCAATCTAACTCATATTATTAGCCATATTATGCTTATATTATCGATAGAACGACAATTACTATACTTATTACTGTTATTATTATCAATCTGACTCATATTATTAGCCATATTATGCTTATATGATCGATAGAACGAGAATTACAATACTCACTACTCTTAGTATTATCAATCTAACTCATATTATTAGCCATATTATGGTTATATTATCGATAGAACGACAATTACTATACTTATTACTGTTATTATTATGAATCTAACTCATATTATTAACCATATTATGCAGATATGATCGATAGAACTACAATTACTATACTCATTACTCTTATTATTATCTATCTAACTCATATTATTAGCCATATTATGCTTATATGATCGATAGAATGAGAATTACTATACTCACTACTCTTAGTATTATCAATCTAACTCATATTATTAGCCATATTATGCTTATATGATCGATAGCACGACAATTACTATACTTATTACTCTTATTATTATCAATCCAACTTATATTATTAGCCATATTATGCTTATATGATCGATAGAACGAGAATTACTATACTTACTACTCTTATTATTATCAATCTAACTCATATTATTAGCCATATTATGCTTATATGATCGATAGAACGACAATTACTATACTTATTACTGTTATTATTATCAATCTGAATCATATTATTAGCCATATTATGCTTAAATGACCGATAGAACGACAATTACTATACTTATTACTCTTATTATTATCAATCTAACTCATATTATTAGCCATATTATGCTTATATGATCGATAGAACGAGAATTACTATACTCACTACTCTTAGTATTATCAATCTAACTCATATTATTAGCCATATTATGCTTATATTATCGATAGAACGACAATTGCTATACTTATTACTGTTATTATTAACAATCTAACTCATATTATTAGCCATATTATGCTTAAATGATCGATAGAACGACAATTACTATACTTATTACTCTTATTATTATCTATCTAACTCGTATTATTAGCCAGATTATGCTTATATGATCGATTGAACGACAAATACTATACTTATTACTCTTATTATTATCAATCTAACTCATATTATTAGCCATATTATGCTTATATGATCGATAGAACGACAATTACTATACTTATTACTCTTATTATTATCAATCTAACTCATATTATTAGCCATATTGTGCTTATATGAGCGATAGAACGACAATTACTATATTTATTACACTCACTATTATCAATCTAACTCATATTATTAACCATATTATGCAGATATGATCGATAGAACGACAATTACTATACTCATTACTCTTATAATTATCAATCTAACTCATGCTATTAGCCATATTATGGTTATATGATCGATATAACGACAATTACTATACTTATTACTCTTATTATTATCAATCTAACTCATATTATTAGCCATATTGTGCTTATATGATCGATAGAACGAGAATTACTATACTTATTACTCTTATTATTATCCATCTAACTCGTATTATTAGCCATATTATGCTTATATGATCGATAGAACGACAAATACTATACTTACAACTCTTATTATTATCAATCTAACTCATATTATTAGCCATATTATGCTTATATGATCGATAGAACGACAATTACTATACTCACTACTCTTAGTATTATCAATCTAACTCATATTATTAGCCATATTATGATTATATGATCGATAGAACTAGAATTACTATACTCACTACTCTTAGTATTATCAATCTAACTCATATTATTAGCCATATTATGCTTATATTATCGATAGAACGACAATTACTATACTTATTACTGTTATTATTATCAATCTGACTCATATTATTAGCCATATTATGCTTAAATGACCGATAGAACGACAATTACTATACTTATTACACTTATTATTATCAATCTAACTCATATTACTAGCCATATTATGCTTATGTGATCGATAGTACGACAATTACTATACTCATTGCTCTTATTATTATCAATCTAACTCATATTATTAACCATTTTATGCAATTATGATCGATAGAACGACAATTACTATACTTATTACACTTATTATTATCAATCTAAGTCATATTATTAGCCATATTATGCTTATATGATCGATAGAACGACAATTATTATACTTATTACTCTTATTATTATCAATCTAACTCATATTATTAGCCATATTGTGCTTATATGAGCGATAGAACGACAATTACTATATTTATTACACTCACTATTATCAATCTAACTCATATTATTAACCATATTATGCAGATATGATCGATAGAACGACAATTACTATACTCATTACTCTTATTATTATCAATCTAACTCATGCTATTAGCCATATTATAGTTATATGATCGATATAACAACAATTACTATACTTATTACTCTTATTATTATCAATCTAACTCATATTATTAGCCATATTGTGCTTATATGATCGATAGAACGACAATTACTATACTTATTACTCTTATTATTATGAATCTAACTCATATTATTAGCCATATTATGCTTATATTATCGATAGAACGACAATTACTATACTTATTACTCTTATTATTATCAATCTAACTCATATTATTAGCCATATTATGGTTAAGTGATCGATAGAACGACAATTACTATACTTATTACACTTATTATTATCAATCTAACTCATATTATTAGCCATATTATGCTTATATGATCGATAGAACGACAATTACTATACTTATTACTCTTATTATTATCAATCTAACTCATATTATTAGCCATATTATGCTTATATGATCGATAGTACGACAATTACTATACTCATTGCTCTTATTATTATCAATCTAACTCATATTATTAACCATATTATGCAATTATGATCGATAGAACGACAATTACTATACTTATCACACTTATTATTATCAATCTAACTCATATTATTAGCCATATTATGCTTATATGATCGATAGAACGACAATTACTATACTTATTACTCTTATTATTATCAATCTAACTCATATTATTAGCCATATTGTGCTTATATGAGCGATAGAACGACAATTACTATATTTATTACACTCACTATTATCAATCTAACTCATATTATTAACCATATTATGCAGATATGATCGATAGAACGACAATTACTATACTCATTACTCTTATTATTATCAATCTAACTCATGCTATTAGCCATATTATGGTTATATGATCGATATAACGACAATTACTATACTTATTACTCTTATTATTATCAATCTAACTCATATTATTAGCCATATTGTGCTTATATGATCGATAGAACGACAATTACTATACTTATTACTCTTATTATTATAAATCTAACTCATATTATTAGCCATATTATGCTTATATGATCGATAGAACGACAATTACTATACTTATTACTCTTATTATTATGAATCTATCTCATATTATTAGCCATATTATGCTTATATTATCGATAGAACGACAATTACTATACTTATTACTCTTATTATTATAAGTCTAACTCATATTATTAGCCATATTATGCTTATATGATCGATAGAATGAGAATTACTATACTCACTACTCTGAGTATTATCACTCTAACTCATATTATTAGCCATATTATGCTTATATGATCGAGAGAACGACAATTACTATACTTATTACTCTTATTATTATCAATCTAACTCATATTATTAGCCATATTATGGTTAAATGATCGATAGAACGACAATTACTATACTTATTACTCTTATTATTATCAATCTCACTCGTATTATTTGCCATATTATGCTTATATGATCGATAGAACGACAAATACAATACTTACTACTCTTATTATTATCAATCTAACTCATATTATTAGCCATATTATGCTTATATTATCGATAGAACGACAATTACTATACTTATTACTGTTATTATTATCAATCTAACTCATATTATTAGCCATATTATGCTTAAATGATCGATAGAACGACAATTACTATACTTATTACACTTATTATTATCAATCTAACTCATATTATTAGCCATATTATGCTTATATGATCGATAGAACGACAATTACTATACTTATTACTCTTATTATTATCAATCTAACTCATCTTATTAGCCATATTGTGCTTATATGAGCGATAGAACGACAATTACTATATTTATTGCACTCACTATTATCAATCTAACTCACATTATTAGCCATATTAGGCTTATATGATCGATAGTACGACAATTACTATACTCATTACTCTTATTATTATCAATCTAACTCACATTATTAGCCATATTATGCTTATATGATCGATAGTACGACAATTACTATACTCAGTACTCTTATTATTATCAATCTAACTCATATTATTAACCATATTATGGAGATATGATCGATCGAACGACAATTACTCTACTTTTTACACTTATTATTATCAATCTAACTCATATTATTAGCCATATTATGCTTATATGATCGATAGTACGACAATTACTATACTCATTGCTCTTATTATTATCAATCTAACTCATATTATTAACCATATTATGCAATTATGATCGATAGAACGACAATTACTATACTTATTACACTTATTATTATCAATCTAACTCATATTATTAGCCATATTATGCTTATATGATCGATAGAACGACAATTACTATACTTATTACTCTTATTATTATCAATCTAACTCATATTATTAGCCATATTGTGCATATATGAGCGATAGAACGACAATTACTATATTTATTACACTCACTATTATCAATCTAACTCATATTATTAACCATATTATGCAGATATGATCGATAGAACGACAATTACTATACTCATTACTCTTATTATTATCAATCTAACTCATGCTATTAGCCATATTATGGTTATATGATCGATATAACGACAATTACTATACTTATTACTCTTATTATTATCAATCTAACTCATATTATTAGCCATATTGTGCTTATATGATCGATAGAACGACAATTACTATACTTATTACTCTTATTATTATAAATCTAACTCATATTATTAGCCATATTATGCTTATATGATCGATAGAACGACAATTACTATACTTATTACTCTTATTATTATGAATCTATCTCATATTATTAGCCATATTATGCTTATATTATCGATAGAACGACAATTACTATACTTATTACTCTTATTATTATAAGTCTAACTCATATTATTAGCCATATTATGCTTATATGATCGATAGAATGAGAATTACTATACTCACTACTCTGAGTATTATCACTCTAACTCATATTATTAGTCATATTATGCTTATATGATCGAGAGAACGACAATTACTATACTTATTACTCTTATTATTATCAATCTAACTCATATTATTAGCCATATTATGGTTAAATGATCGATAGAACGACAATTACTATACTTATTACTCTTATTATTATCAATCTAACTCGTATTATTTGCCATATTATGCTTATATGATCGATAGAACGACAAATACAATACCTACTACTCTTATTATTATCAATCTAACTCATATTATTAGCCATATTATGCTTATATTATCGATAGAACGACAATTACTATACTTATTACTGTTATTATTATCAATCTAACTCATATTATTAGCCATATTATGCTTAAATGATCGATAGAACGACAATTACTATACTTATTACACTTATTATTATCAATCTAACTCATATTATTAGCCATATTATGCTTATATGATCGATAGAACGACAATTACTATACTTATTACTCTTATTATTATCAATCTAACTCATCTTATTAGCCATATTGTGCTTATATGAGCGATAGAACGACAATTACTATATTTATTGCACTCACTATTATCAATCTAACTCACATTATTAGCCATATTATGCTTATATGATCGATAGTACGACAATTACTATACTCAGTACTCTTATTATTATCAATCTAACTCATATTATTAACCATATTATGCAGATATGATCGATCGAACGACAATTACTCTACTTTTTACACTTATTATTATCAATCTAACTCATATTATCAGCCATATTATGCTTATATGATCGATAGTACGACAATTACTATACTCATTGCTCTTATTATTATCAATCTAACTCATATTATTAACCATATTATGCAATTATGATCGATAGAACGACAATTACTATACTTATTACACTTATTATTATCAATCTAACTCATATTATTAGCCATATTATGCTTATATGATCGATAGAACGACAATTACTATACTTATTACTCTTATTATTATCAATCTAACTCATATTATTAGCCATATTGTGCTTATATGAGCGATAGAACGACAATTACTATATTTATTACACTCACTATTATCAATCTAACTCATATTATTAACCATATTATGCAGATATGATCGATAGAACGACAATTACTATACTCATTACTCTTATTATTATCAATCTAACTCATGCTATTAGCCATATTATGGTTATATGATCGATATAACGACAATTACTATACTTATTACTCTTATTATTATCAATCTAACTCATATTATTAGCCATATTGTGCTTATATGAGCGATAGAACGACAATTACTATACTTATTACTCTTATTATTATAAATCTAACTCATATTATTAGCCATATTATGCTTATATGATCGATAGAACGACAATTACTATACTTATTACTCTTATTATTATGAATCTATCTCATATTATTAGCCATATTATGCTTATATTATCGATAGAACGACAATTACTATACTTATTACTCTTATTATTATAAGTCTAACTCATATTATTAGCCATATTATGCTTATATGATCGATAGAATGAGAATTACTATACTCACTACTCTGAGTATTATCACTCTAACTCATATTATTAGCCATATTATGCTTATATGATCGAGAGAACGACAATTACTATACTTATTACTCTTATTATTATCAATCTAACTCATATTATTAGCCATATTATGGTTAAATGATCGATAGAACGACAATTACTATACTTATTACTCTTATTATTATCAATCTAACTCGTATTATTTGCCATATTATGCTTATATGATCGATAGTACGACAATTACTATACTCATTGCTCTTATTACTATCAATCTAACTCATATTATTAACCATTTTATGCAATTATGATCGATAGAACGACAATTACTATACTCACTACTCTTAGTATTATCAATCTAACTCATATTATTAGCCATATTATGCTTATATTATCGATAGAACGACAATGACTATACTTATTACTGTTATTATTATCAATCTGACTCATATTATTAGCCATATTATGCTTAAATGACCGATAGAACGACAATTACTATACTTATTACACTTATTATTATCAATCTAACTCATATTATTAGCCATATTATGCTTATATGATCGATAGTACGACAATTACTATACTCATTGCTCTTATTATTATCAATCTAACTCATATTATTAACCATTTTATGCAATTATGAGCGATAGAACGACAATTACTATATTTATTACACTCACTATTATCAATCTAACTCATATTATTAACCATATTATGCTTATATGATCGATAGAATGAGAATTACTATACTCACTACTCCTAGTATTATCAATCTAACTCATATTATTAGCCATATTATGCTTATATGATTGATAGAACGACAATTACTATACTCACTACTCCTAGTATTATCAATCTAACTCATATTATTAGCCATATTATGCTTATATGATCGATAGAATGAGAATTGCTATACTCACTACCCTTAGTATTATCACTCTAACTCATATTATTAGCCTTATTATGCTTATATGATCGATAGAACGACAATTACTTTACTTATCACTCTTATTATTATCAATCTAACTCATATTATTAGCCATATTATTCTTATATGATCGATAGAACGAGAATTACTATACTCACTACTCTTAGTATTATCAATCCGACTCATATTATTAGCCATATTATGCTTATATGATCGATAGAACGACAATTACTATACTTATTACTCTTATTATTATCAATCTAACTCATATTATTAGCCATATTATGCTTATGTGATCGATAGAACGAGAATTACTATACTCACTACTCTTAGTATTATCAATCTAACTCATATTATTAGCCATATTATGCTTATATGATCGATAGAACGAGAATTACTATACTCACTACTCTTAGTATTATCAATCTAACTCATATTATTAGCCATATTATGCTTATATTATCGATAGAACGACAATTACTATACTTATTACACTCACTATTATCAATCTAACTCATATTATTGACCATATTATGCAGATATGATCGATAGCACGACATTTACTATACTTATTACTCTTATTATTATCAACCTAACTCATATTATTAGCCAAATTATGCTTATATGATCGATAGAACGACAATTACTATACTTATTATTCTTATTTTTATCAACCCAACTCATATTATTCGCCATATTATGCTTAAATGATCGATAGAACGACAATTACTATACTTATTACTCTTATTATTATGAATCTTACTCATATTATTAGCCATATTATGCTTATATGATCGATAGAACTACAATTACTATACTCATTACTCTTATTATTATCAATCCAACTCATATTATTACCCATATTATGCTGATATGATCGATAGAACGACATTCACTATACTTATTACACTCACTATTATCAATCTAACTCATATTATTAACCATATTATGCAGATATGATCGATAGGACGACAATTACTATACTTATTACTCTTATTATTATCATTCTTACTCATATTATTAACCATATTATGCTTATATGATCGATAGAACGACAATTACTATACCTATTATTCTTATTTTTATCAACCCAACTCATATTATTCGCCATATTATGCTTAAATGATCGATAGAACGACAATTACTATACTTATTACTCTTATTATTATCAATCTAACTCATATTATTAGCCATATTATGCTTATGTGATCGATAGAACGAGAATTATTATACTCACTACTCTTATTATTATCAATCTAACTCATATTATTAGCCATATTATGCTTATATGATCGATAGAACGTCAATTACTATACTTATTACTCTTATTATTATCAATCTAACTCAAATTATTAGCCATATTGTGCTTATATGATCGAGAGAACGACAATTACTATACTTATTACTCTTATTATTATCAATCTAACTCATATTATTAGCCATATTATGGTTAAATGATCGATAGAACGACAATTACTATACTTATTACTCTTATTATTATCAATCTAACTCGTATTATTAGCCATATTATGCTTATATGATCGATAGAACGACAAATACTATACTTACTACTCTTATTATTATCAATCTAACTCATATTATTAGCCATATTATGCTTATATGATCGATAGAACGACAATTACTATACTCACTACTCTTAGTATTATCAATCTAACTCATATTATTAGCCATATTATGATTATATAATCGATAGAACGAGAATTACTATACTCACTACTCTTAGTATTATCAATCTAACTCATATTATTAGCCATATTATGCTTATATTATCGATAGAACGACAATTACTATACTTATTACTGTTAATATTATCAATCTGTCTCATATTATTAGCCATATTATGCTTAAATGACCGATAGAACGACAATTACTATACTTATTACTCTTATTATTATCAATCTAACTCATATTATTAGCCATATTATGCTTATATGATCGATAGAACGACAATTACTGTACTCATTACACTTATTATTATCAATCTAACTCATATTATTAGCCATATTATGCTTATATGATCGATAGAACGACAATTACTATACTTATTACTCTTATTATTATCAATCTAACTCATATTATTAGCCATATTGTGCTTATATGATCGATAGAACGACAATTACTATACTTATTACTCTTATTATTATCAATCTAACTCATATTATTAGCCATATTGTGCTTATATGAGCGATAGAACGACAATTACTATACTTATTACTCTTATTATTATCAATCTATCTCATATTATTAGCCATATTGTGCTTATATGAGCGATAGAACGACAATTACTATACTTATTACTCTTATTATTATCAATCTAACTCATATTATTAGCCATATTATGCTTATGTGATCGATAGAACGAGAATTACTATACTCACTACTCTTAGTATTATCAATCTAACTCATATTATTAGCCATATTATGCTTATATTATCGATAGAACGACAATTACTATACTTATTACTCTTATTATTATCAATCTAACTCATATTATTGACCATATTATGCAGATATGATCGATAGCACGACATTTACTATACTTATTACTCTTATTATTATCAACCTAACTCATATTATTAGCCAAATTATGCTTATATGATCGATAGAACGACAATTACTATACTTATTATTCTTATTTTTATCAACCCAACTCATATTATTACCCATATTATGCTGATATGATCGATAGAACGACATTCACTATACTTATTACACTCACTATTATCAATCTAACTCATATTATTAACCATATTATGCAGATATGATCGATAGGACGACAATTACTATACTTATTACTCTTATTATTATCATTCTTACTCATATTATTAACCATATTATGCTTATATGATCGATAGAACGACAATTACTATACTTATTATTCTTATTTTTATCAACCCAACTCATATTATTCGCCATATTATGCTTAAATGATCGATAGAACGACAATTACTATACTTATTACTCTTATTATTATCAATCTAACTCATATTATTAGCCATATTATGCTTATGTGATCGATAGAACGAGAAATACTATACTCACTACTCTTATTATTATCAATCTAACTCATATTATTAGCCATATTATGCTTATATGATCGGTAGAACGACAATTACTGTACTTATTACTCTTATTATTATCAATCTAACTCATATTATTAGCCATATTGTGCTTATATGATCGAGAGAACGACAATTACTATACTTATTACTCTTATTATTATCAATCTAACTCATATTATTAGCCATATTATGGTTAAATGATCGATAGAACGACAATTACTATACTTATTACTCTTATTATTATCAATCTAACTCGTATTATTAGCCATATTATGCTTATATGATCGAGAGAACGACAAATACTATACTTACTACTCTTATTATTATCAATCTAACTCATATTATTAGCCATATTATGCTTATATGATCGATAGAACGACAATTACTATACTCACTACTCTTAGTATTATCAATCTAACTCATATTATTAGCCATATTATGCTTATATGATTGATAGAACGACAATTACTATACTTATTATTCTTATTTTTATCAACCCAACTCATATTATTCGCCATATTATGCTTAAATGATCGATAGAACGACAATTACTATACTTATTACTCTTATTATTATGAATCTAACTCATATTATTAGCCATATTATGCTTATATGATCGATAGAATGAGAATTGCTATACTCACTACCCTTAGTATTATCACTCTAACTCATATTATTAGCCTTATTATGCTTATATGATCGATAGAACGACAATTACTTTACTTATCACTCTTATTATTATCAATCTAACTCATATTATTAGCCATATTATTCTTATATGATCGATAGAACGAGAATTACTATACTCACTACTCTTAGTATTATCAATCCAACTCATATTATTAGCCATATTATGCTTATATGATCGATAGAACTACAATTACTATACTCACTACTCTTAGTATTATCAATCTAACTCATATTATTAACCATATTATGCAGATATGATCGATAGGACGACAATTACTATACTTATTACTCTTATTATTATCATTCTTACTCATATTATTAACCATATTATGCTGATATGATCGATAGAACGACATTCACTATACTTATTACACTCACTATTATCAATCTAACTCATATTATTAACCATATTATGCAGATATGATCGATAGGACGACAATTACTATACTTATTACTCTTATTACTATCATTCTTACTCATATTATTAACCATATTATGCTTATATGATCGATAGAACGACAATTACTATACTTATTATTCTTATTTTTATCAACCCAACTCATATTATTCGCCATATTATGCTTAAATGATCGATAGAACGACAATTACTATACTTATTACTCTTATTATTATCAATCTAACTCATATTATTAGCCATATTATGCTTATGTGATCGATAGAACGAGAATTACTATACTCACTACTCTTATTATTATCAATCTAACTCATATTATTAGCCATATTATGCTTATATGATCGATAGAACGACAATTACTGTACTTATTACTCTTATTATTATCAATCTAACGCATATTATTAGCCATATTGTGCTTATATGATCGAGAGAACGACAATTACTATACTTGTTACACTTATTATTATCAATCTAACTCATATTATTAGCCATATTATGGTTAAATGATCGATAGAACGACAATTACTATACTTATTACTCTTATTATTATCGATCTAACTCGTATTATTAGCCATATTATGCTTATATGATCGATAGAACGACAAATACTATACTTACTACTCTTATTATTATCAATCTAACTCATATTATTAGCCATATTATGCTTATATGATCGATAGAACGACAATTACTATACTCACTACTCTTAGTATTATCAATCTAACTCATATTATTAGCCATATTATGCTTATATGATTGATAGAACGACAATTACTATGCTTATTATTCTTATTTTTATCAACCCAACTCATATTATTCGCCATATTATGCTTAAATGATCGATAGAACGACAATTACTATACTTATTACTCTTATTATTATGAATCTAACTCATATTATTAGCCATATTATGCTTATATGATCGATAGAATGAGAAATGCTATACTCACTACTCTTAGTATTATTACTCTAACTCATATTATTAGCCTTATTATGCTTATATGATCGATAGAACGACAATTACTGTACTTATTACTCTTATTATTATCAATCCAACTCATATTATTAGCCATATTATGCTTTTATGATCGATAGAACGAGAATTACTATACTCATTACTCTTATTATTATCAATCCAACTCATATTATTACCCATATTATGCTGATATGATCGATAGAACGACATTCACTATACTTATTACACTCACTATTATCAATCTAACTCATATTATTAACCATATTATGCAGATATGATCGATAGGACGACAATTACTATACTTATTACTCTTATTATTATCATTCTTACTCATATTATTAACCATATTATGCTTATATGATCGATAGAACGACAATTACTATACTTATTATTCTTATTTTTATCAACCCAACTCATATTATTCGCCATATTATGCTTAAATGATCGATAGAACGACAATTACTATACTTATTACTCTTATTATTATCAATCTAACTCATATTATTAGCCATATTATGCTTATGTGATCGATAGAACGAGAATTACTATACTCACTACTCTTATTATTATCAATCTAACTCATATTATTAGCCATATTATGCTTATATGATCGATAGAACGACAATTACTGTACTTATTACTCTTATTATTATCAATCTAACTCATATTATTAGCCATATTGTGCTTATATGATCGAGAGAACGACAATTACTATACTTATTACTCTTATTATTATCAATCTAACTCATATTATTAGCCATATTATAGTTAAATGATCGATAGAACGACAATTACTATACTTATTACTCTTATTATTATCAATCTAACTCGTATTATTAGCCATATTATGCTTAAATGATCGATAGAACGACAATTACTATACTTATTACTCTTATTATTATGAATCTAACTCATATTATTATCCATATTATGCTTATATGATCGATAGAATGAGAATTGCTATACTCACTACTCTTAGTATTATCACTCTAACTCATATTATTAGCCTTATTATGCTTATATGATCGATAGAACGACAATTACTTTACTTATCACTCTTATTATTATCAATCTAACTCATATTATTAGCCATATTATTCTTATATGATCGATAGAACGAGAATTACTATACTCACTACTCTTAGTATTATCAATCCAACTCATATTATTAGCCATATTATGCTTATATGATCGATAGAACGACAATTACTATACTTATTACTCTTATTATTATCAATCTAACTCATATTATTAGCCATATTATGCTTATGTGATCGATAGAACGAGAATTACTATACTCACTACTCTTAGTATTATCAATCTAACTCATATTATTAGCCATATTATGCTTATATGATCGATAGAACGAGAATTACTATACTCACTACTCTTAGTATTATCAATCTAACTCATATTATTAGCCACATTATGCTTATATTATCGATAGAACGACAATTACTATACTTATTACACTCACTATTATCAATCTAACTCATATTATTGACCATATTATGCAGATATGATCGATAGCACGACATTTACTATACTTATTACTCTTATTGTTATCAACCTAACTCATATTATTAGCCAAATTATGCTTATATGATCGATAGAACGACAATTACTATACTTATTATTCTTATTTTTATCAACCCAACTCATATTATTCGCCATATTATGCTTAAATGATCGATAGAACGACAATTACTATACTTATTACTCTTATTATTATGAATCTTACTCATATTATTAGCCATATTATGCTTATATGATCGATAGAACTACAATTACTATACTCATTACTCTTATTATTATCAATCCAACTCATATTATTACCCATATTATGCTGATATGATCGATAGAACGACATTCACTATACTTATTACACTCACTATTATCAATCTAACTCATATTATTAACCATATTATGCAGATATGATCGATAGGACGACAATTACTATACTTATTACTCTTATTATTATCATTCTTACTCATATTATTAACCATATTATGCTTATATGATCGATAGAACGAGAATTACTATACTCACTACTCTTAGTATTATCAATCTAACACATATTATTAGCCATATTATGCTTATATTATCGATAGAACGACAATTACTATACTTATTACACTCACTATTATCAATCTAACTCATATTATTGACCATATTATGCAGATATGATCGATAGCACGACATTTACTATACTTATTACTCTTATTATTATCAACCTAACTCATATTATTAGCCAAATTATGCTTATATGATCGATAGAACGACAATTACTATACTTATTATTCTTATTTTTATCAACCCAACTCATATTATTCGCCATATTATGCTTAAATGATCGATAGAACGACAATTACTATACTTATTACTCTTATTATTATGAATCTTACTCATATTATTAGCCATATTATGCTTATATGATCGATAGAACTACAATTACTATACTCATTACTCTTATTATTATCAATCCAACTCATATTATTACCCATATTATGCTGATATGATCGATAGAACGACATTCACTATACTTATTACACTCACTATTATCAATCTAACTCATATTATTAACCATATTATGCAGATATGATCGATAGGACGACAATTACTATACTTATTACTCTTATTACTATCATTCTTACTCATATTATTAACCATATTATGCTTATATGATCGATAGAACGACAATTACTATACTTATTATTCTTATTTTTATCAACCCAACTCATATTATTCGCCATATTATGCTTAAATGATCGATAGAACGACAATTACTATACTTATTACTCTTATTATTATCAATCTAACTCATATTATTAGCCATATTATGCTTATGTGATCGATAGAACGAGAATTACTATACTCACTACTCTTATTATTATCAATCTAACTCATATTATTAGCCATATTATGCTTATATGATCGATAGAACGACAATTACTGTACTTATTACTCTTATTATTATCAATCTAACGCATATTATTAGCCATATTGTGCTTATATGATCGAGAGAACGACAATTACTATACTTGTTACACTTATTATTATCAATCTAACTCATATTATTAGCCATATTATGGTTAAATGATCGATAGAACGACAATTACTATACTTATTACTCTTATTATTATCGATCTAACTCGTATTATTAGCCATATTATGCTTATATGATCGATAGAACGACAAATACTATACTTACTACTCTTATTATTATCAATCTAACTCATATTATTAGCCATATTATGCTTATATGATCGATAGAACGACAATTACTATACTCACTACTCTTAGTATTATCAATCTAACTCATATTATTAGCCATATTATGCTTATATGATTGATAGAACGACAATTACTATGCTTATTATTCTTATTTTTATCAACCCAACTCATATTATTCGCCATATTATGCTTAAATGATCGATAGAACGACAATTACTATACTTATTACTCTTATTATTATGAATCTAACTCATATTATTAGCCATATTATGCTTATATGATCGATAGAATGAGAAATGCTATACTCACTACTCTTAGTATTATTACTCTAACTCATATTATTAGCCTTATTATGCTTATATGATCGATAGAACGACAATTACTGTACTTATTACTCTTATTATTATCAATCCAACTCATATTATTAGCCATATTATGCTTTTATGATCGATAGAACGAGAATTACTATACTCATTACTCTTATTATTATCAATCTAACTCATATTATTAGCCATATTATGCTTATATGATCGATAGAACGACAATTACTGTACTCATTACACTTATTATTATCAATCTAACTCATATTATTAGCCATATTATGCTTATATGATCGATAGAACGACAATTACTATACTTATTACTCTTATTATTATCAATCTAACTCATATTATTAGCCATATTGTGCTTATATGATCGATAGAACGACAATTACTATACTTATTACTCTTATTATTATCAATCTAACTCATATTATTAGCCATATTGTGCTTATATGAGCGATAGAACGACAATTACTATACTTATTACTCTTATTATTATCAATCTATCTCATATTATTAGCCATATTGTGCTTATATGAGCGATAGAACGACAATTACTATACTCACTACTCCTAGTATTATCAATCTAACTCATATTATTAGCCATATTATGCTTATATGATTGATAGAACGACAATTACTATACTTATTATTCTTATTTTTATCAACCCAACTCATATTATTCGCCATATTATGCTTAAATGATCGATAGAACGACAATTACTATACTTATTACTCTTATTATTATGAATCTAACTCATATTATTAGCCATATTATGCTTATATGATCGATAGAATGAGAATTGCTATACTCACTACTCTTAGTATTATCACTCTAACTCATATTATTAGCCTTATTATGCTTATATGATCGATAGAACGACAATTACTGTACTTATCACTCTTATTATTATCAATCTAACTCATATTATTAGCCATATTATTCTTATATGATCGATAGAACGAGAATTACTATACTCACTACTCTTAGTATTATCAATCCAACTCATATTATTAGCCATATTATGCTTATATGATCGATAGAACGACAATTACTATACTTATTACTCTTATTATTATCAATCTAACTCATATTATTAGCCATATTATGCTTATGTGATCGATAGAACGAGAATTACTATACTCACTACTCTTAGTATTATCAATCTAACTCATATTATTAGCCATATTATGCTTATATGATCGATAGAACGAGAATTACTATACTCACTACTCTTAGTATTATCAATCTAACTCATATTATTAGCCATATTATGCTTATATTATCGATAGAACGACAATTACTATACTTATTACACTCACTATTATCAATCTAACTCATATTATTGACCATATTATGCAGATATGATCGACAGCACGACATTTACTATACTTATTACTCTTATTATTATCGATCTAACTCGTATTATTAGCCATATTATGCTTATATGATCGATAGAACGACAAATACTATACTTACTACTCTTATTATTATCAATCTAACTCATATTATTAGCCATATTATGCTTATATGATCGATAGAACGACAATTACTATACTCACTACTCTTAGTATTATCAATCTAACTCATATTATTAGCCATATTATGCTTATATGATTGATAGAACGACAATTACTATGCTTATTATTCTTATTTTTATCAACCCAACTCATATTATTCGCCATATTATGCTTAAATGATCGATAGAACGACAATTACTATACTTATTACTCTTATTATTATGAATCTAACTCATATTATTAGCCATATTATGCTTATATGATCGATAGAATGAGAAATGCTATACTCACTACTCTTAGTATTATTACTCTAACTCATATTATTAGCCTTATTATGCTTATATGATCGATAGAACGACAATTACTGTACTTATTACTCTTATTATTATCAATCCAACTCATATTATTAGCCATATTATGCTTATATGATCGATAGAACGAGAATTACTATACTCATTACTCTTATTATTATCAATCTAACTCATATTATTAGCCATATTATGCTTATATGATCGATAGAACGACAATTACTGTACTCATTACACTTATTATTATCAATCTAACTCATATTATTAGCCATATTATGCTTATATGATCGATAGAACGACAATTACTATACTTATTACTCTTATTATTATCAATCTAACTCATATTATTAGCCATATTGTGCTTATATGATCGATAGAACGACAATTACTATACTTATTACTCTTATTATTATCAATCTAACTCATATTATTAGCCATATTGTGCTTATATGAGCGATAGAACGACAATTACTATACTTATTACTCTTATTATTATCAATCTATCTCATATTATTAGCCATATTATGCTTATATGATCGATAGAACGACAATTACTATACTTATTACTCTTATTATTATCAATCTAACTCATATTATTAGCCATATTGTGCTTATATGATCGAGAGAACGACAATTACTATACTTATTACTCTTATTATTATCAATCTAACTCATATTATTAGCCATATTATGGTTAAATGATCGATAGAACGACAATAACTATACTTATTACTCTTATTATTATCAATCTAACTCGTATTATTAGCCATATTATGCTTATATGATCGATAGAACGACAAATACTATACTTACTACTCTTATTATTATCAATCTAACTCATATTATTAGCCATATTATGCTTATATGATCGATAGAACGACAATTACTATACTCACTACTCCTAGTATTATCAATCTAACTCATATTATTAGCCATATTATGCTTATGTGATCGATAGAACGAGAATTACTATACTCACTACTCTTATTATTATCAATCTAACTCATATTATTAGCCATATTATGCTTATATGATCGATAGAACGACAATTACTGTACTTATTACTCTTATTATTATCAATCTAACTCATATTATTAGCCATATTGTGCTTATATGATCGAGAGAACGACAATTACTATACTTGTTACTCTTATTATTATCAATCTAACTCATATTATTAGCCATATTATGGTTAAATGATCGATAGAACGACAATTACTATACTTATTACTCTTATTATTATCGATCTAACTCGTATTATTAGCCATATTATGCTTATATGATCGATAGAACGACAAATACTATACTTACTACTCTTATTATTATCAATCTAACTCATATTATTAGCCATATTATGCTTATATGATCGATAGAACGACAATTACTATACTCACTACTCTTAGTATTACCAATCTAACTCATATTATTAGCCATATTATGCTTATATGATTGATAGAACGACAATTACTATGCTTATTATTCTTATTTTTATCAACCCAACTCATATTATTCGCCATATTATGCTTAAATGATCGATAGAACGACAATTACTACACTTATTACTCTTATTATTATGAATCTAACTCATATTATTAGCCATATTATGCTTATATGATCGATAGAATGAGAAATGCTATACTCACTACTCTTAGTATTATTACTCTAACTCATATTATTAGCCTTATTATGCTTATATGATCGATAGAACGACAATTACTGTACTTATTACTCTTATTATTATCAATCCAACTCATATTATTAGCCATATTATGCTTATATGATCGATAGAACGAGAATTACTATACTCATTACTCTTATTATTATCAATCTAACTCATATTATTAGCCATATTATGCTTATATGATCGATAGAACGACAATTACTGTACTCATTACACTTATTATTATCAATCTAACTCATATTATTAGCCATATTATGCTTATATGATCGATAGAACGACAATTACTATACTTATTACTCTTATTATTATCAATCTAACTCATATTATTAGCCATATTGTGCTTATATGATCGATAGAACGACAATTACTATACTTATTACTCTTATTATTATCAATCTAACTCATATTATTAGCCATATTGTGCTTATATGAGCGATAGAACGACAATTACTATACTTATTACTCTTATTATTATCAATCTATCTCATATTATTAGCCATATTGTGCTTATATGAGCGATAGAACGACAATTACTATACTTATTACTCTTATTATTATCAATCTAACTCATATTATTAGCCATATTATGCTTATGTGATCGATAGAACGAGAATTACTATACTCACTACTCTTAGTATTATCAATCTAACTCATATTATTAGCCATATTATGCTTATATGATCGATAGAACGACAATTACTATACTTATTACTCTTATTATTATCAATCTAACTCATATTATTAGCCATATTGTGCTTATATGATCGAGAGAACGACAATTACTATACTTATTACTCTTATTATTATCAATCTAACTCATATTATTAGCCATATTATGGTTAAATGATCGATAGAACGACAATTACTATACTTATTACTCTTATTATTATCAATCTAACTCGTATTATTAGCCATATTATGCTTATATGATCGATAGAACGACAAATACTATACTTACTACTCTTATTATTATCAATCTAACTCATATTATTAGCCATATTATGCTTATATGATCGATAGAACGACAATTACTATACTCACTACTCCTAGTATTATCAATCTAACTCATATTATTAGCCATATTATGCTTATATGATTGATAGAACGACAATTACTATGCTTATTATTCTTATTTTTATCAACCCAACTCATATTATTCGCCATATTATGCTTAAATGATCGATAGAACGACAATTACTATACTTATTACTCTTATTATTATGAATCTAACTCATATTATTAGCCATATTATGCTTATATGATCGATAGAATGAGAAATGCTATACTCACTACTCTTAGTATTATTACTCTAACTCATATTATTAGCCTTATTATGCTTATATGATCGATAGAACGACAATTACTGTACTTATTACTCTTATTATTATCAATCCAACTCATATTATTAGCCATATTATGCTTATATGATCGATAGAACGAGAATTACTATACTCACTACTCTTAGTATTATCAATCTAACTCATATTATTAGCCATATTATGCTTATATTATCGATAGAACGACAATTACTATACTTATTACACTCACTATTATCAATCTAACTCATATTATTGACCATATTATGCAGATATGATCGACAGCACGACATTTACTATACTTATTACTCTTATTATTATCAACCTAACTCATATTATTAGCCAAATTATGCTTATATGATCGATAGAACGACAATTACTATACTTATTATTCTTATTTTTATCAACCCAACTCATATTATTCGCCATATTATGCTTAAATGATCGATAGAACGACAATTACTATACTTATTACTCTTATTATTATGAATCTTACTCATATTATTAGCCATATTATGCTTATATGATCGATAGAACTACAATTACTATACTCATTACTCTTATTATTATCAATCCAACTCATATTATTACCCATATTATGCTGATATGATCGATAGAACGACATTCACTATACTTATTACACTCACTATTATCAATCTAACTCATATTATTAACCATATTATGCAGATATGATCGATAGGACGACAATTACTATACTTATTACTCTTATTATTATCATTCTTACTCATATTATTAACCATATTATGCTTATATGATCGATAGAACGACAATTACTATACTTATTATTCTTATTTTTATCAACCCAACTCATATTATTCGCCAAATTATGCTTATATGATCGATAGAACGACAATTACTATACTTATTATTCTTATTTTTATCAACCCAACTCATATTATTCGCCATATTATGCTTAAATGATCGATAGAACGACAATTACTATACTTATTACTCTTATTATTATGAATCTTACTCATATTATTAGCCATATTATGCTTATATGATCGATAGAACTACAATTACTATACTCATTACTCTTATTATTATCAATCCAACTCATATTATTATCCATATTATGCTGATATGATCGATAGAACGACATTCACTATACTTATTACACTCACTATTATCAATCTAACTCATATTATTAACCATATTATGCAGATATGATCGATAGGACGACAATTACTATACTTATTACTCTTATTATTATCATTCTTACTCATATTATTAACCATATTATGCTTATATGATCGATAGAACGACAATTACTATACTTATTACTCTTATTATTATCAATCTAACTCATATTATTAGCCATATTATGCTTATGTGATCGATAGAACGAGAATTACTATACTCACTACTCTTATTATTATCAATCTAACTCATATTATTAGCCATATTATGCTTATGTGATCGATAGAACGACAATTACTATACTTATTACTCTTATTATTATCAATCTAACTCAAATTATTAGCCATATTGTGCTTATATGATCGAGAGAACGACAATTACTATACTTATTACTCTTATTATTATCAATCTAACTCATATTATTAGCCATATTATGGTTAAATGATCGATAGAACGACAATTACTATACTTATTACTCTTATTATTATCAATCTAACTCGTATTATTAGCCATATTATGCTTATATGATCGATAGAACGACAAATACTATACTTACTACTCTTATTATTATCAATCTAACTCATATTATTAGCCATATTATGCTTATATGATCGATAGAACGACAATTACTATACTCACTACTCTTAGTATTATCAATCTAACTCATATTATTAGCCATATTATGATTATATGATCGATAGAACGAGAATTACTATACTCACTACTCTTAGTATTATCAATCTAACTCATATTATTAGCCATATTATGCTTATATTATCGATAGAACGACAATTACTATACTTATTACTGTTATTATTATCAATCTGTCTCATATTATTAGCCATATTATGCTTAAATGACCGATAGAACGACAATTACTATACTTATTACTCTTATTATTATCAATCTAACTCATATTATTAGCCATATTATGAATATATGATCGATAGAACGACAATTACTGTACTCATTACACTTATTATTATCAATCTAACTCATATTATTAGCCATATTATGCTTATATGATCGATAGAACGACAATTACTATACTTATTACTCTTATTATTATCAATCTAACTCATATTATTAGCCATATTGTGCTTATATGATCGATAGAACGACAATTACTATACTTATTACTCTTATTATTATCAATCTAACTCATATTATTAGCCATATTGTGCTTATATGAGCGATAGAACGACAATTACTATACTTATTACTCTTATTATTATCAATCTAACTCATATTATTAGCCATATTGTGCTTATATGCGCGATAGAACGACAATTACTATACTTATTACTCTTATTATTATCAATCTAACTCATATTATTAGCCATATTATGCTTATGTGATCGATAGAACGAGAATTACTATACTCACTACTCTTAGTATTATCAATCTAACTCATATTATTAGCCATATTATGCTTATATGATCGATAGAACGAGAATTACTATACTCACTACTCTTAGTATTATCAATCTAACTCATATTATTAGCCATATTATGCTTATATTATCGATAGAACGACAATTACTATACTTATTACACTCACTATTATCAATCTAACTCATATTATTGACCATATTATGCAGATATGATCGATAGCACGACATTTACTATACTTATTACTCTTATTATTATCAACCTAACTCATATTATTAGCCAAATTATGCTTATATGATCGACAGAACGACAATTACTATACTTATTATTCTTATTTTTATCAACCCAACTCATATTATTCGCCATATTATGCTTAAATGATCGATAGAACGACAATTACTATACTTATTACTCTTATTATTATCAATCTAACTCATATTATTAGCCATATTATGCTTATGTGATCGATAGAACGAGAATTACTATACTCACTACTCTTATTATTATCAATCTAACTCATATTATTAGCCATATTATGCTTATATGATCGATAGAACGACAATTACTATACTTATTACTCTTATTATTATCAATCTAACTCATATTATTAGCCATATTGTGCTTATATGATCGAGAGAACGACAATTACTATACTTATTACTCTTATTATTATCAATCTAACTCATATTATTAGCCATATTATGGTTAAATGATCGATAGAACGACAATTACTATACTTATTACTCTTATTATTATCAATCTAACTCGTATTATTAGCCATATTATGCTTATATGATCGATAGAACGACAAATACTATACTTACTACTCTTATTATTATCAATCTAACTCATATTATTAGCCATATTATGCTTATATGATCGATAGAACGACAATTACTATACTCACTACTCTTAGTATTATCAATCTAACTCATATTATTAGCCATATTATGATTATATGATCGATAGAACGAGAATTACTATACTCACTACTCTTAGTATTATCAATCTAACTCATATTATTAGCCATATTATGCTTATATTATCGATAGAACGACAATTACTATACTTATTACTGTTATTATTATCAATCTGTCTCATATTATTAGCCATATTATGCTTAAATGACCGATAGAACGACAATTACTATACTTATTACTCTTATTATTATCAATCTAACTCATATTATTAGCCATATTATGCTTATATGACCGATAGAACGAGAATTACTATACTCACTACTCTCAGTATTATCAATCTAACTCATATTATTAGCCATATTATGCTTATATTATCGATAGAACTACAATTACTATACTCATTACTCTTATTATTATCAATCTAACTCATATTATTAGCCATATTATGCTTATATGATCGATAGAATGAGAATTACTATACTCACTACTCTTAGTATTATTACTCTAACTCATATTATTAGCCTTATTATGCTTATATGATCGATAGAACGACAATTACTGTACTTATTACTCTTATTATTATCAATCCAACTCATATTATTAGCCATATTATGCTTATATGATCGATAGAACGAGAATTACTATACTCATTACTCTTATTATTATCAATCTAACTCATATTATTAGCCATATTGTGCTTATATGATCGATAGAACGACAATTACTATACTTATTACTCTTATTATTATCAATCTAACTCATATTATTAGCCATATTGTGCTTATATGAGCGATAGAACGAGAATTACTGTACTCACTACTCTTAGTATTATCAATCTAACTCATATTATTAGCCATATTATGCTTATATTATCGATAGAACGACAATTACTATACTTATTACACTCACTATTATCAATCTAACTCATATTATTGACCATATTATGCAGATATGATCGATAGCACGACATTTACTATACTTATTACTCTTATTATTATCAACCTAACTCATATTATTAGCCAAATTATGCTTATATGATCGATAGAACGACAATTACTATACTTATTATTCTTATTTTTATCAACCCAACTCATATTATTCGCCATATTATGCTTAAATGATCGATAGAACGACAATTACTATACTTATTACTCTTATTATTATGAATCTTACTCATATTATTAGCCATATTATGCTTATATGATCGATAGAACTACAATTACTATACTCATTACTCTTATTATTATCAATCCAACTCATATTATTATCCATATTATGCTGATATGATCGATAGAACGACATTCACTATACTTATTACACTCACTATTATCAATCTAACTCATATTATTAACCATATTATGCAGATATGATCGATAGGACGACAATTACTATACTTATTACTCTTATTATTATCATTCTTACTCATATTATTAACCATATTATGCTTATATGATCGATAGAACGACAATTACTATACTTATTACTCTTATTATTATCAATCTAACTCATATTATTAGCCATATTATGCTTATGTGATCGATAGAACGAGAATTACTATACTCACTACTCTTATTATTATCAATCTAACTCATATTATTAGCCATATTATGCTTATGTGATCGATAGAACGACAATTACTATACTTATTACTCTTATTATTATCAATCTAACTCAAATTATTAGCCATATTGTGCTTATATGATCGAGAGAACGACAATTACTATACTTATTACTCTTATTATTATCAATCTAACTCATATTATTAGCCATATTATGGTTAAATGATCGATAGAACGACAATTACTATACTTATTACTCTTATTATTATCAATCTAACTCGTATTATTAGCCATATTATGCTTATATGATCGATAGAACGACAAATACTATACTTACTACTCTTATTATTATCAATCTAACTCATATTATTAGCCATATTATGCTTATATGATCGATAGAACGACAATTACTATACTCACTACTCTTAGTATTATCAATCTAACTCATATTATTAGCCATATTATGATTATATGATCGATAGAACGAGAATTACTATACTCACTACTCTTAGTATTATCAATCTAACTCATATTATTAGCCATATTATGCTTATATTATCGATAGAACGACAATTACTATACTTATTACTGTTATTATTATCAATCTGTCTCATATTATTAGCCATATTATGCTTAAATGACCGATAGAACGACAATTACTATACTTATTACTCTTATTATTATCAATCTAACTCATATTATTAGCCATATTATGAATATATGATCGATAGAACGACAATTACTGTACTCATTACACTTATTATTATCAATCTAACTCATATTATTAGCCATATTATGCTTATATGATCGATAGAACGACAATTACTATACTTATTACTCTTATTATTATCAATCTAACTCATATTATTAGCCATATTGTGCTTATATGATCGATAGAACGACAATTACTATACTTATTACTCTTATTATTATCAATCTAACTCATATTATTAGCCATATTGTGCTTATATGAGCGATAGAACGACAATTACTATACTTATTACTCTTATTATTATCAATCTAACTCATATTATTAGCCATATTGTGCTTATATGAGCGATAGAACGACAATTACTATACTTATTACTCTTATTATTATCAATCTAACTCATATTATTAGCCATATTATGCTTATGTGATCGATAGAACGAGAATTACTATACTCACTACTCTTAGTATTATCAATCTAACTCATATTATTAGCCATATTATGCTTATATGATCGATAGAACGAGAATTACTATACTCACTACTCTTAGTATTATCAATCTAACTCATATTATTAGCCATATTATGCTTATATTATCGATAGAACGACAATTACTATACTTATTACACTCACTATTATCAATCTAACTCATATTATTGACCATATTATGCAGATATGATCGATAGCACGACATTTACTATACTTATTACTCTTATTATTATCAACCTAACTCATATTATTAGCCAAATTATGCTTATATGATCGACAGAACGACAATTACTATACTTATTATTCTTATTTTTATCAACCCAACTCATATTATTCGCCATATTATGCTTAAATGATCGATAGAACGACAATTACTATACTTATTACTCTTATTATTATCAATCTAACTCATATTATTAGCCATATTATGCTTATGTGATCGATAGAACGAGAATTACTATACTCACTACTCTTATTATTATCAATCTAACTCATATTATTAGCCATATTATGCTTATATGATCGATAGAACGACAATTACTATACTTATTACTCTTATTATTATCAATCTAACTCATATTATTAGCCATATTGTGCTTATATGATCGAGAGAACGACAATTACTATACTTATTACTCTTATTATTATCAATCTAACTCATATTATTAGCCATATTATGGTTAAATGATCGATAGAACGACAATTACTATACTTATTACTCTTATTATTATCAATCTAACTCGTATTATTAGCCATATTATGCTTATATGATCGATAGAACGACAAATACTATACTTACTACTCTTATTATTATCAATCTAACTCATATTATTAGCCATATTATGCTTATATGATCGATAGAACGACAATTACTATACTCACTACTCTTAGTATTATCAATCTAACTCATATTATTAGCCATATTATGATTATATGATCGATAGAACGAGAATTACTATACTCACTACTCTTAGTATTATCAATCTAACTCATATTATTAGCCATATTATGCTTATATTATCGATAGAACGACAATTACTATACTTATTACTGTTATTATTATCAATCTGTCTCATATTATTAGCCATATTATGCTTAAATGACCGATAGAACGACAATTACTATACTTATTACTCTTATTATTATCAATCTAACTCATATTATTAGCCATATTATGCTTATATGATCGATAGAACGGGAATTACTATACTCACTACTCACAGTATTATCAATCTAACTCATATTATTAGCCATATTATGCTTATATTATCGATAGAACTACAATTACTATACTCATTACTCTTATTATTATCAATCTAACTCATATTATTAGCCATATTATGCTTATATGATCGATAGAATGAGAATTACTATACTCACTACTCTTAGTATTATTACTCTAACTCATATTATTAGCCTTATTATGCTTATATGATCGATAGAACGACAATTACTGTACTTATTACTCTTAATATTATCAATCCAACTCATATTATTAGCCATATTATGCTTATATGATCGATCGAACGAGAATTACTATACTCATTACTCTTATTATTATCAATCTAACTCATATTATTAGCCATATTATGCTTATATGATCGATAGAACGACAATTACTGTACTCATTACACTTATTATTATCAATCTAACTCATATTATTAGCCATATTATGCTTATATGATTGATAGAACGACAATTACTATACTTATTACTCTTATTATTATCAATCTAACTCATATTATTAGCCATATTGTGCTTATATGATCGATAGAACGACAATTACTATACTTATTACTCTTATTATTATCAATCTAACTCATATTATTAGCCATATTGTGCTTATATGAGCGATAGAACGACAATTACTATACTTATTACTCTTATTATTATCAATCTAACTCATATTATTAGCCATATTGTGCTTGTAAGAGCGATAGAACGACAATTACTATACTTATTACTCTTATTATTATGAATCTAACTCATATTATTAGCCATATTATGCTTATATGATCGATAGAATGAGAATTGCTATACTCACTACTCTTAGTATTATCACTCTAACTCATATTGTTAGCCTTATTATGCTTATATGATCGATAGAACGACAATTACTGTACTTATCACTCTTATGATTATCAATCTAACTCATATTATTAGCCATATTATGCTTATATGATCGATAGAACGAGAATTACTATACTCACTACTCTTAGTATTATCAATCCAACTCATATTATTAGCCATATTATGCTTATATGATCGATAGAACGACAATTACTATACTTATTACTCTTAGTATTATCAATCTAACTCATATTATTAGCCATATTATGCTTATGTGATCGATAGAACGAGAATTACTATACTCACTACTCTTATTATTATCAATCTAACTCATATTATTAGCCATATTATGCTTATATGATCGATAGAACGACAATTACTATACTTATTACTCTTATTATTATCAATCTAACTCATATTATTAGCCATATTGTGCTTATATGATCGAGAGAACGACAATTACTATACTTATTACTCTTATTATTATCAATCTAACTCATATTATTAGCCATATTATGGTTAAATGATCGATAGAACGACAATTACTATACTTATTACTCTTATTATTATCAATCTAACTCGTATTATTAGCCATATTATGCTTATGTGATCGATAGAACGACAAATACTATACTTACTACTCTTATTATTATCAATCTAACTCATATTATTAGCCATATTATGCTTATATGATCGATAGAACGACAATTACTATACTCACTACTCTTAGTATTATCAATCTAACTCATATTATTAGCCATATTATGATTATATGATCGATAGAACGAGAATTACTATACTCACTACTCTTAGTATTATCAATCTAACTCATATTATTAGCCATATTATGCTTATATTATCGATAGAACGACAATTACTATACTTATTACTCTTAGTATTATCAATCTAACTCATATTATTAGCCATATTATGCTTATATTATCGATAGAACGACAATTACTATACTTATTACACTCACTATTATCAATCTAACTCATATTATTGACCATATTATGCAGATATGATCGATAGCACGACATTTACTATACTTATTACTCTTATTATTATCAACCTAACTCATATTATTAGCCAAATTATGCTTATATGATCGATAGAACGACAATTACTATACTTATTATTCTTATTTTTATCAACCCAACTCATATTATTCGCCATATTATGCTTAAATGATCGATAGAACGACAATTACTATACTTATTACTCTCATTATTATGAATCTTACTCATATTATTAGCCATATTATGCTTATATGATCGATAGAACTACAATTACTATACTCATTACTCTTATTATTATCAATCCAACTCATATTATTAGCCATATTGTGCTTATATGATCGAGAGAACGACAATTACTATACTTATTACTCTTATTATTATCAATCTAACTCGTATTATTAGCCATATTGTGCTTATATGATCGATAGAACGACAAATACTATACTCACTACTCTTATTATTATCAATCTAACTCATATTATTAGCCATATTATGCTTAAATGATCGATAGAACGACAATTACTATACTTATTACTCTTATTATTATCAATCTAACTCGTATTATTAGCCATATTATGCTTATATGATCGATAGAACGACAAATACTATACTTATTACTCTTATTATTATCAATCTAACTCATATTATTAGCCATATTATGCTTATATGATCGATAGAACGACAAATACTATACTCACTACTCTTATTATTATCAATCTAACTCATATTATTAGCCATATTATGCTTATATGATCGATAGAACGACAATTACTATACTCACTACTCTTAGTATTATCAATCTAACTCATATTATTAGCCATATTATGATTATATGATCGATAGAACGAGAATTACTATACTCACTACTCTTAGTATTATCAATCTAACTCATATTATTAGCCATATTATGCTTATATTATCGATAGAACGACAATTACTATACTTATTACTGTTATTATTATCAATCTGACTCATATTATTAGCCATATTATGCTTAAATGACCGATAGAACGACAATTGCTATACTTATTACACTTATTATTATCAATCTAACTCATATTATTAGCCATATTATGCTTATATGATCGATAGAACGACAATTACTATACTTACTACTCTTATTATTATCAATCTAACTCATATTATTAGCCATATTGTGCTTATATGAGCGATAGAACGACAATTACTATATTTATTGCACTCACTATTATCAATCTAACTCACATTATTAGCCATATTATGCTTATATGATCGATAGTGCGACAATTACTATACTCATTGCTCTTATTATTATCAATCTAACTCATATTATTAACCATATTATGCAGATATGATCGATCGAACGACAATTACTCTACTTTTTACACTTATTATTATCAATCTAACTCATATTATTAGCCATATTATGCTTATATGATCGATAGAACGACAATTACTATACTTACTACTCTTATTATTATCAATCTAACTCATATTATTAGCCATATTGTGCTTATATGAGCGATAGAACGACAATTACTATATTTATTGCACTCACTATTATCAATCTAACTCACATTATTAGCCATATTATGCTTATATGATCGATAGTGCGACAATTACTATACTCATTACTCTTATTATTATCAATCTAACTCATATTATTAACCATATTATGCAGATATGATCGATAGAACGACAATTACTATACTCTTTACTCTTATTATTATCAATCTAACTCATACTATTAGCCATATTATGCTAATATGATCGACAGAACGACAATTACTATACTTATTACACTCACTATTATCAATCTAACTCATATTATTAACCATATTATGCAGATATGATCGATAGCACGACATTTACTATACTTATTACTCTTATTATTATCATTCTAACTCATATTATTAACCATATTATGCTTATATGATTGATAGAACGACAATTACTATACTTATTATTCTTATTTTTATCAACCCAACTCATATTATTCGCCACATTATGCTTAAATGATCGATAGAACGACAATTACTATACTTATTACTCTTATTATTATCAATCTAACTCATATTATTAGCCATATTATGCTTATGTGATCGATAGAACGACAATTACTATACTTATTACTCTTATTATTATCAATCCAACTCATATTATTAGCCATATTGTGCTTATATGATCGATAGAACGACAATTACTATACTTATTACTCTTATTATTATGAATCTAACTCATATTATTAGCCATATTATGCTTATATTATCGATAGAACGACAATTACTATACTTATTACTCTTATTATTATAAATCTAGCTCATATTATTAGCCATATTATGCTTATATGATCGATAGAATGAGAATTACTATACTCACTACTCTTAGTATTATCACTCTAACTCATATTATTAGCCATATTATGCTTATATGATCGAGAGAACGACAATTACTATACTTATTACTCTTATTATTATCAATCTAACTCATATTATTAGCCATATTGTGCTTATATGAGCGATAGAACGACAATTACTATATTTATTGCACTCACTATTATCAATCTAACTCACATTATTAGCCATATTATGCTTATATGATCGATAGTGCGACAATTACTATACTCATTACTCTTATTATTATCAATCTAACTCATATTATTAACCATATTATGCAGATATGATCGATCGAACGACAATTACTCTACTTTTTACACTTATTATTATCAATCTAACTCATATTATTAGCCATATTATGCTTATATGATCGATAGTACGACAATTACTATACTCATTGCTCTTATTATTATCAATCTAACTCATATTATTAACCATATTATGCAATTATGATCGATAGAACGACAATTACTATACTTGTTACACTTATTATTATCAATCTAACTCATATTATTAGCCATATTATGCTTATATGATCGATAGAACGACAATTACTATACTTATTACTCTTATTATTATCAATCTAACTCATATTATTAGCCATATTGTGCTTATATGAGCGATAGAACGACAATTACTATATTTATTACACTCACTATTATCAATCTAACTCATATTATTAACCATATTATGCAGATATGATCGATAGAACGACAATTACTATACTCATTACTCTTATTATTATCAATCTAACTCATGCTATTAGCCATATTATGGTTATATGATCGATATAACGACAATTACTATACTTATTACTCTTATTATTATCAATCTAACTCATATTATTAGCCATATTGTGCTTATATGATCGATAGAACGACAATTACTATACTTATTACTCTTATTTTTATCAACCCAACTCATATTATTCGCCATATTATGCTTAAATGATCGATAGAACGACAATTACTATACTTATTACTCTTATTATTATCAATCTAACTCATATTATTAGCCATATTATGCTTATGTGATCGATAGAACGAGAATTACTATACTCACTACTCTTATTATTATCAATCTAACTCATATTATTAGCCATATTATGCTTATATGATCGATAGAACGACAATTACTGTACTTATTACTCTTATTATTATCAATCTAACTCATATTATTAGCCATATTGTGCTTATATGATCGAGAGAACGACAATTACTATACTTATTACTCTTATTATTATCAACCTAACTCATATTATTAGCCATATTATGCTTATATGATCGATAGAACGACAATTACTATACTTATTACTCTTATTATTATCAATCTAACTCATATTATTAGCCATATTATGCTTATGTGATCGATAGAACGAGAATTACTATACTCACTACTCTTAGTATTATCAATCTAACTCATATTATTAGCCATATTATGCTTATGTGATCGATAGAACGAGAATTACTATACTCACTACTCTTAGTATTATCAATCTAACTCATATTATTAGCCATATTATGCTTATATGATCGATAGAACGAGAATTACTATACTCACTACTCTTAGTATTATCAATCTAACTCATATTATTAGCCACATTATGCTTATATTATCGATAGAACGACAATTACTATACTTATTACACTCACTATTATCAATCTAACTCATATTATTGACCATATGATGCAGATATGATCGATAGCACGACATTTACTATACTTATTACTCTTATTATTATCAGCCTAACTCATATTATTAGCCAAATTATGCTTATATGATCGATAGAACGACAATTAGTATACTTATTACTGTTATTATTATCAATCTGTCTCATATTATTAGCCATATTATGCTTAAATGACCGATAGAACGACAATTACTATACTTATTACTCTTATTATTATCAATCTAACTCATATTATTAGCCATATTATGCTTATATGATCGATAGAACGAGAATTACTATACTCACTACTCTCAGTATTATCAATCTAACTCATATTATTAGCCATATTATGCTTATATTATCGATAGAACTACAATTACTATACTCATTACTCTTATTATTATCAATCTAACTCATATTATTAGCCATATTATGCTTATATGATCGATAGAATGAGAATTACTATACTCACTACTCTTAGTATTATCAATCTAACTCATATTATTAGCCATATTGTGCTTATATGAGCGATAGAACGACAATTACTATACTTATTACTCTTATTATTATCAATCTATCTCATATTATTAGCCATATTGTGCTTATATGAGCGATAGAACGACAATTACTATACTTATTACTCTTATTATTATCAATCTAACTCATATTATTAGCCATATTATGCTTATGTGATCGATAGAACGAGAATTACTATACTCACTACTCTTAGTATTATCAATCTAACTCATATTATTAGCCATATTATGCTTATATGATCGATAGAACGACAATTACTATACTTATTACTCTTATTATTATCAATCTAACTCATATTATTAGCCATATTGTGCTTATATGATCGAGAGAACGACAATTACTATACTTATTACTCTTATTATTATCAATCTAACTCATATTATTAGCCATATTATGGTTAAATGATCGATAGAACGACAATTACTATACTTATTACTCTTATTATTATCAATCTAACTCGTATTATTAGCCATATTATGCTTATATGATCGATAGAACGACAAATACTATACTTACTACTCTTATTATTATCAATCTAACTCATATTATTAGCCATATTATGCTTATATGATCGATAGAACGACAATTACTATACTCACTACTCCTAGTATTATCAATCTAACTCATATTATTAGCCATATTATGCTTATATGATTGATAGAACGACAATTACTATACTTATTATTCTTATTTTTATCAACCCAACTCATATTATTCGCCATATTATGCTTAAATGATCGATAGAACGACAATTACTATACTTATTACTCTTATTATTATGAATCTAACTCATATTATTAGCCATATTATGCTTATATGATCGATAGAATGAGAATTGCTATACTCACTACTCTTAGTATTATCACTCTAATTCATATTATTAGCCTTATTATGCTTATATGATCGATAGAACGACAATTACTGTACTTATCACTCTTATTATTATCAATCTAACTCATATTATTAGCCATATTATTCTTATATGATCGATAGAACGAGAATTACTATACTCACTACTCTTAGTATTATCAATCCAACTCATATTATTAGCCATATTATGCTTATATGATCGATAGAACGACAATTACTATACTTATTACTCTTATTATTATCAATCTAACTCATATCCTTAGCCATATTATGCTTATGTGATCGATAGAACGAGAATTACTATACTCACTACTCTTAGTATTATCAATCTAACTCATATTATTAGCCATATTATGCTTATATGATCGATAGAACGAGAATTACTATACTCACTACTCTTAGTATTATCAATCTAACTCATATTATTAGCCATATTATGCTTATATTATCGATAGAACGACAATTACTATACTTATTACACTCACTATTATCAATCTAACTCATATTATTGACCATATTATGCAGATATGATCGATAGCACGACATTTACTATACTTATTACTCTTATTATTATCATTCTTACTCATATTATTAACCATATTATGCTTATATGATCGATAGAACGACAATTACTATACTTATTATTCTTATTTTTATCAACCCAACTCATATTATTCGCCATATTATGCTTAAATGATCGATAGAACGACAATTACTATACTTATTACTCTTATTATTATCAATCTAACTCATATTATTAGCCATATTATGCTTATGTGATCGATAGAACGAGAATTACTATACTCACTACTCTTATTATTATCAATCTAACTCATATTATTAGCCATATTATGCTTATATGATCGATAGAACGACAATTACTGTACTTATTATTCTTATTTTTATCAACCCAACTCATATTATTCGCCATATTATGCTTAAATGATCGATAGAACGACAATTACTATACTTATTACTCTTATTATTATCAATCTAACTCATATTATTAGCCATATTATGCTTATGTGATCGATAGAACGAGAATTACTATACTCACTACTCTTATTATTATCAATCTAACTCATATTATTAGCCATATTATGCTTATATGATCGATAGAACGACAATTACTGTACTTATTACTCTTATTATTATCAATCTAACTCATATTATTAGCCATATTGTGCTTATATGATCGAGAGAACGACAATTACTATACTTATTACTCTTATTATTATCAATCTAACTCATATTATTAGCCATATTATGGTTAAATGATCGATAGAACGACAATTACTATACTTATTACTCTTATTATTATCAATCTAACTCGTATTATTAGCCATATTATGCTTATATGATCGATAGAACGACAAATACTATACTTACTACTCTTATTATTATCAATCTAACTCATATTATTAGCCATATTATGCTTATATGATCGATAGAACGACAATTACTATACTCACTACTCTTAGTATTATCAATCTAACTCATATTATTAGCCATATTATGCTTATATGATTGATAGAACGACAATTACTATACTTATTATTCTTATTTTTATCAACCCAACTCATATTATTCGCCATATTATGCTTAAATGATCGATAGAACGACAATTACTATACTTATTACTCTTATTATTATGAATCTAACTCATATTATTAGCCATATTATGCTTATATGATCGATAGAATGAGAATTGCTATACTCACTACTCTTAGTATTATCACTCTAACTCATATTATTAGCCTTATTATGCTTATATGATCGATAGAACGACAATTACTTTACTTATCACTCTTATTATTATCAATCTAACTCATATTATTAGCCATATTATTCTTATATGATCGATAGAACGAGAATTACTATACTCACTACTCTTAGTATTATCAATCCAACTCATATTATTAGCCATATTATGCTTATATGATCGATAGAACGACAATTACTATACTTATTACTCTTATTATTATCAATCTAACTCATATTGTTAGCCATATTATGCTTATGTGATCGATAGAACGAGAATTACTATACTCACTACTCTTAGTATTATCAATCTAACTCATATTATTAGCCATATTATGCTTATATGATCGATAGAACGAGAATTACTATACTCACTACTCTTAGTATTATCAATCTAACTCATATTATTAGCCATATTATGCTTATATTATCGATAGAACGACAATTACTATACTTATTACACTCACTATTATCAATCTAACTCATATTATTGACCATATTATGCAGATATGATCGATAGCACGACATTTACTATACTTATTACTCTTATTATTATCAACCTAACTCATATTATTAGCCAAATTATGCTTATATGATCGATAGAACGACAATTACTATACTTATTATTCTTATTTTTATCAACCCAACTCATATAATTCGCCATATTATGCTTAAATGATCGATAGAACGACAATTACTATACTTATTACTCTTATTATTATGAATCTTACTCATATTATTAGCCATATTATGCTTATATGATCGATAGAACTACAATTACTATACTCATTACTCTTATTATTATCAATCCAACTCATATTATTACCCATATTATGCTGATATGATCGATAGAACGACATTCACTATACTTATTACACTCACTATTATCAATCTAACTCATATTATTAACCATATTATGCAGATATGATCGATAGGACGACAATTACTATACTTATTACTCTTATTATTATCATTCTTACTCATATTATTAACCATATTATGCTTATATGATCGATAGAACGACAATTACTATACTTATTATTCTTATTTTTATCAACCCAACTCATATTATTCGCCATATTATGCTTAAATGATCGATAGAACGACAATTACTATACTTATTACTCTTATTATTATCAATCTAACTCGTATTATTAGCCATATTATGCTTATATGATCGATAGAACGACAAATACTATACTTACTACTCTTATTATTATCAATCTAACTCATATTATTAGCCATATTATGCTTATATGATCGATAGAACGACAATTACTATACTCACTACTCTTAGTACTATCAATCTAACTCATATTATTAGCCATATTATGATTATATAATCGATAGAACGAGAATTACTATACTCACTACTCTCAGTATTATCAATCTAACTCATATTATTAGCCATATTATGCTTATATTATCGATAGAACTACAATTACTATACTCATTACTCTTATTATTATCAATCTAACTCATATTATTAGCCATATTATGCTTATATGATCGATAGAATGAGAATTACTATACTCACTACTCTTAGTATTATTACTCTAACTCATATTATTAGCCTTATTATGCTTATATGATCGATAGAACGACAATACTGTACTTATTACTCTTATTATTATCAATCCAACTCATATTATTAGCCATATTATGCTTATATGATCGATAGAACGAGAATTACTATACTCATTACTCTTATTATTATCAATCTAACTCATATTATTAGCCATATTATGCTTATATGATCGATAGAACGACAATTACTGTACTCATTACACTTATTATTATCAATCTAACTCATATTATTAGCCATATTATGCTTATATGATCGATAGAACGACAATTACTATACTTATTACTCTTATTATTATCAATCTAACTCATATTATTAGCCATATTGTGCTTATATGATCGATAGAACGACAATTACTATACTTATTACTCTTATTATTATCAATCTAACTCATATTATTAGCCATATTGTGCTTATATGAGCGATAGAACGACAATTACTATACTTATTACTCTTATTATTATCAATCTATCTCATATTATTAGCCATATTGTGCTTATATGAGCGATAGAACGACAATTACTATACTTATTACTCTTATTATTATCAATCTAACTCATATTATTAGCCATATTATGCTTATGTGATCGATAGAACGAGAATTACTATACTCACTACTCTTAGTATTATCAATCTAACTCATATTATTAGCCATATTATGCTTATATGATCGATAGAACGACAATTACTATACTTATTACTCTTATTATTATCAATCTAACTCATATTATTAGCCATATTGTGCTTATATGATCGAGAGAACGACAATTACTATACTTATTACTCTTATTATTATCAATCTAACTCATATTATTAGCCATATTATGGTTAAATGATCGACAGAACGACAATTACTATACTTATTACTCTTATTATTATCAATCTAACTCGTATTATTAGCCATATTATGCTTATATGATCGATAGAACGACAAATACTATACTTACTACTCTTATTATTATCAATCTAACTCATATTATTAGCCATATTATGCTTATATGATTGATAGAACGACAATTACTATACTTATTATTCTTATTTTTATCAACCAACTCATATTATTCGCCATATTATGCTTAAATGATCGATAGAACGACAATTACTATACTTATTACTCTTATTATTATGAATCTAACTCATATTATTAGCCATATTATGCTTATATGATCGATAGAATGAGAATTGCTATACTCACTACTCTTAGTATTATCACTCTAACTCATATTATTAGCCTTATTATGCTTATATGATCGATAGAACGACAATTACTGTACTTATCACTCTTATTATTATCAATCTAACTCATATTATTAGCCATATTATTCTTATATGATCGATTAGAACGAGAATTACTATACTCACTACTCTTAGTATTATCAATCCAACTCATATTATTAGCCATATTATGCTTATATGATCGATTAGAACGACAATTACTATACTTATTACTCTTATTATTATCAATCTAACTCATATTATTACCCATATTATGCTGATATGATCGATAGAACGACATTCACTATACTTATTACACTCACTATTATCAATCTAACTCATATTATTAACCATATTATGCAGATATGATCGATAGGACGACAATTACTATACTTATTACTCTTATTATTATCATTCTTACTCATATTATTAACCATATTATGCTTATATGATCGATAGAACGACAATTACAATACTTATTATTCTTATTTTTATCAACCCAACTCATATTATTCGCCATATTATGCTTAAATGATCGATAGAACGACAATTACTATACTTATTACTCTTATTATTATCAATCTAACTCATATTATTAGCCATATTATGCTTATATGATCGATAGAACGAGAATTACTATACTCACTACTCTTAGTATTATCAATCTAACTCATATTATTAGCCATATTATGCTTATATTATCGATAGAACGACAATACTATACTTATTACACTCACTATTATCAATCTAACTCATATTATTGACCATATTATGCAGATATGATCGATAGCACGACATTTACTATACTTATTACTCTTATTATTATCAACCTAACTCATATTATTAGCCAAATTATGCTTATATGATCGATAGAACGACAATTACTATACTTATTATTCTTATTTTTATCAACCCAACTCATATTATTCGCCATATTATGCTTAAATGATCGATAGAACGACAATTACTATACCTTATTACTCTTATTATTATGAATCTTACTCATATTATTAGCCATATTATGCGTATATGATCGATAGAACTACAATTACTATACTCATTACTCTTATTATTATCAATCCAACTCATATTATTACCCATATTATGCTGATATGATCGATAGAACGACATTCACTATACTTATTACACTCACTATTATCAATCTAACTCATATTATTAACCATATTATGCAGATATGATCGATAGGACGACAATTACTATACTTATTACTCTTATTATTATCATTCTTACTCATATTATTAACCATATTATGCTTATATGATCGATAGAACGACAATTACAATACTTATTATTCTTATTTTATCAACCCACTCATATTATTCGCCATATTATGCTTAAATGATCGATAGAACGACAATTACTATACTTATTACTCTTATTATTATCAATCTAACTCATATTATTAGCCATATTATGCTTATGTGATCGATAGAACGAGAATTACTATACTCACTACTCTTATTATTATCAATCTAACTCATATTATTAGCCATATTATGCTTATATGATCGATAGAACGACAATTACTGTACTTATTACTCTTATTATTATCAATCTAACTCATATTATTAGCCATATTGTGCTTATATGATCGAGAGAACGACAATTACTATACTTATTACTCTTATTATTATCAATCTAACTCATATTATTAGCCATATTATGGTTAAATGATCGATAGAACGACAATTACTATACTTATTACTCTTATTATTATCAATCTAACTCGTATTATTAGCCATATTATGCTTATATGATCGATAGAACGACAAATACTATACTTACTACTCTTATTATTATCAATCTAACTCATATTATTAGCCATATTATGCTTATATGATCGATAGAACGACAATTACTATACTCACTACTCTTAGTATTATCAATCTAACTCATATTATTAGCCATATTATGCTTATATGATTGATAGAACGACAATTACTGTACTTATTATTCTTATTTTTATCACCCAACTCATATTATTCGCCATATAATGCTTAAATGATCGATAGAACGACAATTACTATACTTATTACTCTTATTATTATGAATCTAACTCATATTATTAGCCATATTATGCTTATATGATCGATAGAATGAGAATTGCTATACTCACTACTCTTAGTATTATCACTCTAACTCATATTATTAGCCTTATTATGCTTATATGATCGATAGAACGACAATTACTGTACTTATCACTCTTATTATTATCAATCTAACTCATATTATTAGCCATATTATTCTTATATGATCGATAGAACGAGAATTACTATACTCACTACTCTTAGTATTATCAATCCAACTCATATTATTAGCCATATTATGCTTATATGATCGATAGAACGACAGTTACTATACTTATTACTCTTATTATTATCAATCTAACTCATATTATTACCCATATTATGCTGATATGATCGATAGAACGACATTCACTATACTTATTACACTCACTATTATCAATCTAACTCATATTATTAACCATATTATGCAGATATGATCCATAGGACGACAATTACTATACTTATTACTCTTATTATTATCATTCTTACTCATATTATTAACCATATTATGCTTATATGATCGATAGAACGACAGTTACTATACTTATTATTCTTATTTTTATCAACCCAACTCATATTATTCGCCATATTATGCTTAAATGATCGATAGAACGACAATTACTATACTTATTACTCTTATTATTATCAATCTAACTCATATTATTAGCCATATTATGCTTATGTGATCGATAGAACGAGAATTACTATACTCACTACTCTTAGTATTATCAATCTAACTCATATTATTAGCCATATTATGCTTATATGATCGATAGAACGAGAATTACTATACTCACTACTCTTAGTATTATCAATCTAACTCATATTATTAGCCATATTATGCTTATATTATCGATAGAACGACAATTACTATACTTATTACACTCACTATTATCAATCTAACTCATATTATTGACCATATTATGCAGATATGATCGATAGCACGACATTTACTATACTTATTACTCTTATTATTATCAACCTAACTCATATTATTAGCCAAATTATGCTTATATGATCGATAGAACGACAATTACTATACTTATTATTCTTATTTTTATCAACCCAACTCATATTATTCGCCATATTATGCTTAAATGATCGATAGAACGACAATTACTATACTTATTACTCTTATTATTATGAATCTTACTCATATTATTAGCCATATTATGCTTATATGATCGATAGAACTACAATTACTATACTCATTACTCTTATTATTATCAATCCAACTCATATTATTACCCATATTATGCTGATATGATCGATAGAACGACATTCACTATACTTATTACACTCACTATTATCAATCTAACTCATATTATTAACCATATTATGCAGATATGATCGATAGGACGACAATTACTATACTTATTACTCTTATTATTATCATTCTTACTCATATTATTAACCATATTATGCTTATATGATCGATAGAACGACAATTACTATACTTATTATTCTTATTTTTATCAACCCAACTCATATTATTCGCCATATTATGCTTAAATGATCGATAGAACGACAATTACTATACTTATTACTCTTATTATTATCAATCTAACTCATATTATTAGCCATATTGTGCTTATATGATCGATAGAACGACAATTACTATACTTATTACTCTTATTATTATCAATCTAACTCATATTATTAGCCATATTGTGCTTATATGAGCGATAGAACGACAATTACTATACTTATTACTCTTATTATTATCAATCTATCTCATATTATTAGCCATATTGTGCTTATATGAGCGATAGAACGACAATTACTATACTTATTACTCTTATTATTATCAATCTAACTCATATTATTAGCCATATTATGCTTATGTGATCGATAGAACGAGAATTACTATACTCACTACTCTTAGTATTATCAATCTAACTCATATTATTAGCCATATTATGCTTATATGATCGATAGAACGACAATTACTATACTTATTACTCTTATTATTATCAATCTAACTCATATTATTAGCCATATTGTGCTTATATGATCGAGAGAACGACAATTACTATACTTATTACTCTTATTATTATCAATCTAACTCATATTATTAGCCATATTATGGTTAAATGATCGACAGAACGACAATTACTATACTTATTACTCTTATTATTATCAATCTAACTCGTATTATTAGCCATATTATGCTTATATGATCGATAGAACGACAAATACTATACTTACTACTCTTATTATTATCAATCTAACTCATATTATTAGCCATATTATGCTTATATGATTGATAGAACGACAATTACTATACTTATTATTCTTATTTTTATCAACCCAACTCATATTATTCGCCATATTATGCTTAAATGATCGATAGAACGACAATTACTATACTTATTACTCTTATTATTATGAATCTAACTCATATTATTAGCCATATTATGCTTATATGATCGATAGAATGAGAATTGCTATACTCACTACTCTTAGTATTATCACTCTAACTCATATTATTAGCCTTATTATGCTTATATGATCGATAGAACGACAATTACTGTACTTATCACTCTTATTATTATCAATCTAACTCATATTATTAGCCATATTATTCTTATATGATCGATAGAACGAGAATTACTATACTCACTACTCTTAGTATTATCAATCCAACTCATATTATTAGCCATATTATGCTTATATGATCGATAGAACGACAATTACTATACTTATTACTCTTATTATTATCAATCTAACTCATATTATTACCCATATTATGCTGATATGATCGATAGAACGACATTCACTATACTTATTACACTCACTATTATCAATCTAACTCATATTATTAACCATATTATGCAGATATGATCGATAGGACGACAATTACTATACTTATTACTCTTATTATTATCATTCTTACTCATATTATTAACCATATTATGCTTATATGATCGATAGAACGACAATTACAATACTTATTATTCTTATTTTTATCAACCCAACTCATATTATTCGCCATATTATGCTTAAATGATCGATAGAACGACAATTACTATACTTATTACTCTTATTATTATCAATCTAACTCATATTATTAGCCATATTATGCTTATATGATCGATAGAACGAGAATTACTATACTCACTACTCTTAGTATTATCAATCTAACTCATATTATTAGCCATATTATGCTTATATTATCGATAGAACGACAATTACTATACTTATTACACTCACTATTATCAATCTAACTCATATTATTGACCATATTATGCAGATATGATCGATAGCACGACATTTACTATACTTATTACTCTTATTATTATCAACCTAACTCATATTATTAGCCAAATTATGCTTATATGATCGATAGAACGACAATTACTATACTTATTATTCTTATTTTTATCAACCCAACTCATATTATTCGCCATATTATGCTTAAATGATCGATAGAACGACAATTACTATACTTATTACTCTTATTATTATGAATCTTACTCATATTATTAGCCATATTATGCGTATATGATCGATAGAACTACAATTACTATACTCATTACTCTTATTATTATCAATCCAACTCATATTATTACCCATATTATGCTGATATGATCGATAGAACGACATTCACTATACTTATTACACTCACTATTATCAATCTAACTCATATTATTAACCATATTATGCAGATATGATCGATAGGACGACAATTACTATACTTATTACTCTTATTATTATCATTCTTACTCATATTATTAACCATATTATGCTTATATGATCGATAGAACGACAATTACAATACTTATTATTCTTATTTTTATCAACCCAACTCATATTATTCGCCATATTATGCTTAAATGATCGATAGAACGACAATTACTATACTTATTACTCTTATTATTATCAATCTAACTCATATTATTAGCCATATTATGCTTATGTGATCGATAGAACGAGAATTACTATACTCACTACTCTTATTATTATCAATCTAACTCATATTATTAGCCATATTATGCTTATATGATCGATAGAACGACAATTACTGTACTTATTACTCTTATTATTATCAATCTAACTCATATTATTAGCCATATTGTGCTTATATGATCGAGAGAACGACAATTACTATACTTATTACTCTTATTATTATCAATCTAACTCATATTATTAGCCATATTATGGTTAAATGATCGATAGAACGACAATTACTATACTTATTACTCTTATTATTATCAATCTAACTCGTATTATTAGCCATATTATGCTTATATGATCGATAGAACGACAAATACTATACTTACTACTCTTATTATTATCAATCTAACTCATATTATTAGCCATATTATGCTTATATGATCGATAGAACGACAATTACTATACTCACTACTCTTAGTATTATCAATCTAACTCATATTATTAGCCATATTATGCTTATATGATTGATAGAACGACAATTACTGTACTTATTATTCTTATTTTTATCAACCCAACTCATATTATTCGCCATATTATGCTTAAATGATCGATAGAACGACAATTACTATACTTATTACTCTTATTATTATGAATCTAACTCATATTATTAGCCATATTATGCTTATATGATCGATAGAATGAGAATTGCTATACTCACTACTCTTAGTATTATCACTCTAACTCATATTATTAGCCTTATTATGCTTATATGATCGATAGAACGACAATTACTGTACTTATCACTCTTATTATTATCAATCTAACTCATATTATTAGCCATATTATTCTTATATGATCGATAGAACGAGAATTACTATACTCACTACTCTTAGTATTATCAATCCAACTCATATTATTAGCCATATTATGCTTATATGATCGATAGAACGACAGTTACTATACTTATTACTCTTATTATTATCAATCTAACTCATATTATTACCCATATTATGCTGATATGATCGATAGAACGACATTCACTATACTTATTACACTCACTATTATCAATCTAACTCATATTATTAACCATATTATGCAGATATGATCCATAGGACGACAATTACTATACTTATTACTCTTATTATTATCATTCTTACTCATATTATTAACCATATTATGCTTATATGATCGATAGAACGACAGTTACTATACTTATTATTCTTATTTTTATCAACCCAACTCATATTATTCGCCATATTATGCTTAAATGATCGATAGAACGACAATTACTATACTTATTACTCTTATTATTATCAATCTAACTCATATTATTAGCCATATTATGCTTATGTGATCGATAGAACGAGAATTACTATACTCACTACTCTT
>NW_027473859.1:85401-131542 GCF_050947335.1 Megachile rotundata
TGATCGATAGAACGACAATTACTATACTTATTACTCTTATTATTATAAATATAACTCATATTATTAGCCATATTATGCTTATATGATCGATAGAACGAGAATTACTATACTCACTACTCTTAGTATTATCAATCTAACTCATATTATTAGCCATATTATGCTTATATTATCGATAGAACGACAATTACTATACTTATCACTCTTATTATTATGAATCTAACTCATATTATTAGCCATATTATGCTTATATGATCGATAGAATGACAATTACTATACTTATTACTCTTATTATTATCAATCTAACTCATATTAGTAACCATATTATGCTTATATGATCGATAGAACGACAATTACTATACTTATTACTCTTATTATTATAAATATAACTCATATTATTAGCCACATTGTGCTTATATGATCGATAGAACGACAATTACTATACACATTACTCTTACTATTATCAATCTAACTCATATTATTAACCACATTATGCAGATATGATCGATAGAACGAGAATTACTATACTTACTACTCTTAGTATTATCAATTTAACTCATATTATTAGCCATATTATGCTTAAATGATCGATAGAACGAGAATTACTATACTCATTACTCTTATTATTATCCATGTAACTCATATTATTAACCATAGTATGCCGATATGATCGATAGCACGACATTTAATATCATTATTACTCTTATTATTATGAACCTAACTCATATTATTAGCCATATTATGCTTGTATGATCGATAGAACTACAATTACTATACTCATTACTCTTATTTTTATCAACCTAACTCATATTATTACCCATATTATGCTTATATGAGCAATAGAACTACAACTACTATACTTATTACTCTTATTATTATCAATCTAACTCATATTATTAACCATATTATGCAGATATGATCGATAGAACGACAATTACTATACTTATTACTTTTATTGTTATCAATCTAACTCATATTATTAGCCACATTATGCTCAAATGATCGATAGAACGATAATTACTATACTTATTACTCTTATTATTATCAATCTAACTCATATTATTAGCCATATTATGCTTATATGATCGATAGAACGACAATTACTATACTTATTACACTCACTATTATCAATCTAACTCATATTATTAACCATATTATGCAGATATGATCGATAGCACGACATTTACTATACCTATTACTCTTATTATTATCAGCCTAACTCATATTATTAGACGTATTATGCTTATATGATCGACAGAACGACAACTACTATATTTATTACACTCACTGTTATCAATCTAACTCATATTATTAACCATATTATGCAAATTTGATCGATAGAACGACAATCACTATACATATTAGTCTTATTATTATCAACCTAACTCATATTATTAGCCACATTATGCTTAAATGATCGATAGAACGACAATTACTATACTTATTACTCGTATTATCATCAATCTAACTCATATTATTAACAATATTATGCTTATAATATCGATAGAACGACAATTACTATACTTATTACTGTTATTTTTATCAATCTAACTCATATTATTAGCCATATTATGCTTAAATGATCGATAGAACTATAATTACTATACTCATTGCTCTTATTATTATCAATCTAACTCATATTATTAGCCATATTATGCTTATATGATCGATAGAATGAGAATTACTATACTCACTACTCTTAGTATTATCACTCTAACTCATATTATTAGCCATATTATGCTTATATGATCGATAGGACGACAATTACTATACTTATTACTCTTATTGTTATCAATCTAACTCATATTTTTAGCCATATTATGCTTATATGATCGATAGAACGAGAATTACTATACTCACTACTCTTAGTATTATCAATCTAACTCACATTATTAGCCATATTATGCTTATATGATCGATAGAACGACAATTACTATACTTATTACTCTTATTGTTATCAATCTAACTCATATTGTTAGCCATATTATGCTTATATGATCGATAGAACGAGAATTACTATACTCACTACTCTTAGTATTGTCAATCTAACTCATATTATTAGCCATATTATGCTTATATGATCGATAGAACGAGAATTACTATACTCACTACTCTTAGTATTATCAATCTAACTCATATTATTAGCCATATTATGCTTAAATGATCGATAGAACGACAATTACTATACTTATTACTCTTATTGTTATCAATCTAACTCATATTGTTAGCCATATTATGCTTATATGATCGATAGAACGACAATTACTATACTTATTACTCTTATTGTTATCAATCTAACTCATATTATTAGCCATATTATGCTTATATGATCGATAGAACGACAATTACTATACTTATTACTCTTATTGTTATCAATCTAACTCATATTGTTAGCCATATTATGCTTATATGATCGATAGAACGAGAATTACTATACTCACTACTCTTAGTATTTTCAATCTAACTCATATTATTAGCCATATTATGCTTATATGATCGATAGAACGAGAATTACTATACTCACTACTCTTAGTATTATCAATCTAACTCATATTATTACCCATATTATGCCGATATGATCGATAGCACGACATTTAATATCATTATTACTCTTATTATTACGAACCTAACTCATATTATTAGCCATATTGTTCTTGTATGATCGATAGAACTACAATTACTATACTCATTACTCTTATTGTTATCAACCTAACTTATATTATTGGCCATATTATGCTTATATGATCGATAGAACGACAATTACTACACTTATTACTCTTATTATTATCAATCTAACTCATATTATTAGCCATATTATGCTTATATGAGCAATAGAACTACAACTACTACACTTATTACTCTTATTATTATCAATCTAACTCATATTATTAGCCATATTATGCTTATATGAGCAATAGAACTACAACTACTATACTTATTACTCTTATTATTATCAATCTAACTCATATTATTAACCATATTATGCAGATATGATCGATAGAACTACAATTACTATACTCATTACTCTTATTGTTATCAATCTAACTCATATTATTATACATATTATGCTTATATGATCGATAGAACGACAATTACTATACTTATTACTCTTATTATTATAAATATAACTCATATTATTAGCCATATTATGCTTATATGATCGATAGAACGAGAATTACTATACTCACTACTCTTAGTATTATCAATCTAACTCATATTATTAGCCATATTATGCTTATATTATCGATAGAACGACAATTACTATACTTATCACTCTTATTATTATGAATCTAACTCATATTATTAGCCATATTATGCTTATATGATCGATAGAATGACAATTACTATACTTATTACTCTTATTATTATCAATCTAACTCATATTAGTAACCATATTATGCTTATATGATCGATAGAACGACAATTACTATACTTATTACTCTTATTATTATAAATATAACTCATATTATTAGCCACATTGTGCTTATATGATCGATAGAACGACAATTACTATACACATTACTCTTACTATTATCAATCTAACTCATATTATTAACCACATTATGCAGATATGATCGATAGAACGAGAATTACTATACTTACTACTCTTAGTATTATCAATTTAACTCATATTATTAGCCATATTATGCTTAAATGATCGATAGAACGAGAATTACTATACTCATTACTCTTATTATTATCCATGTAACTCATATTATTAACCATAGTATGCCGATATGATCGATAGCACGACATTTAATATCATTATTACTCTTATTATTATGAACCTAACTCATATTATTAGCCATATTATGCTTGTATGATCGATAGAACTACAATTACTATACTCATTACTCTTATTTTTATCAACCTAACTCATATTATTACCCATATTATGCTTATATGAGCAATAGAACTACAACTACTATACTTATTACTCTTATTATTATCAATCTAACTCATATTATTAACCATATTATGCAGATATGATCGATAGAACGACAATTACTATACTTATTACTTTTATTGTTATCAATCTAACTCATATTATTAGCCACATTATGCTCAAATGATCGATAGAACGATAATTACTATACTTATTACTCTTATTATTATCAATCTAACTCATATTATTAGCCATATTATGCTTATATGATCGATAGAACGACAATTACTATACTTATTACACTCACTATTATCAATCTAACTCATATTATTAACCATATTATGCAGATATGATCGATAGCACGACATTTACTATACCTATTACTCTTATTATTATCAGCCTAACTCATATTATTAGACGTATTATGCTTATATGATCGACAGAACGACAACTACTATATTTATTACACTCACTGTTATCAATCTAACTCATATTATTAACCATATTATGCAAATTTGATCGATAGAACGACAATCACTATACATATTAGTCTTATTATTATCAACCTAACTCATATTATTAGCCACATTATGCTTAAATGATCGATAGAACGACAATTACTATACTTATTACTCGTATTATCATCAATCTAACTCATATTATTAACAATATTATGCTTATAATATCGATAGAACGACAATTACTATACTTATTACTGTTATTTTTATCAATCTAACTCATATTATTAGCCATATTATGCTTAAATGATCGATAGAACTATAATTACTATACTCATTGCTCTTATTATTATCAATCTAACTCATATTATTAGCCATATTATGCTTATATGATCGATAGAATGAGAATTACTATACTCACTACTCTTAGTATTATCACTCTAACTCATATTATTAGCCATATTATGCTTATATGATCGATAGGACGACAATTACTATACTTATTACTCTTATTGTTATCAATCTAACTCATATTTTTAGCCATATTATGCTTATATGATCGATAGAACGAGAATTACTATACTCACTACTCTTAGTATTATCAATCTAACTCACATTATTAGCCATATTATGCTTATATGATCGATAGAACGACAATTACTATACTTATTACTCTTATTGTTATCAATCTAACTCATATTGTTAGCCATATTATGCTTATATGATCGATAGAACGAGAATTACTATACTCACTACTCTTAGTATTGTCAATCTAACTCATATTATTAGCCATATTATGCTTATATGATCGATAGAACGAGAATTACTATACTCACTACTCTTAGTATTATCAATCTAACTCATATTATTAGCCATATTATGCTTAAATGATCGATAGAACGACAATTACTATACTTATTACTCTTATTGTTATCAATCTAACTCATATTGTTAGCCATATTATGCTTATATGATCGATAGAACGAGAATTACTATACTCACTACTCTTAGTATTATCAATCTAACTCATATTATTAACCATATTATGCAAATTTGATCGATAGAACGACAATCACTAAACTCATTACTCTTATTATTATCAATCTAACTCATATTATTAGCCATATTATGCTTATATGATCGATAGAATGAGAATTACTACACTCACTACTCTTAGTATTATCACTCTAACTCATATTATTAGCCATATTATGCTTATATGATCGATAGAACGACAATTACTATACTTATTACTCTTATTGTTATCAATCTAACTCATATTGTTAGCCATATTATGCTTATATGATCGATAGAACGAGAATTACTATACTCACTACTCTTAGTATTTTCAATCTAACTCATATTATTAGCCATATTATGCTTATATGATCGATAGAACGAGAATTACTATACTCACTACTCTTAGTATTATCAATCTAACTCATATTATTACCCATATTATGCCGATATGATCGATAGCACGACATTTAATATCATTATTACTCTTATTATTACGAACCTAACTCATATTATTAGCCATATTGTTCTTGTATGATCGATAGAACTACAATTACTATACTCATTACTCTTATTGTTATCAACCTAACTTATATTATTGGCCATATTATGCTTATATGATCGATAGAACGACAATTACTACACTTATTACTCTTATTATTATCAATCTAACTCATATTATTAGCCATATTATGCTTATATGAGCAATAGAACTACAACTACTACACTTATTACTCTTATTATTATCAATCTAACTCATATTATTAGCCATATTATGCTTATATGAGCAATAGAACTACAACTACTATACTTATTACTCTTATTATTATCAATCTAACTCATATTATTAACCATATTATGCAGATATGATCGATAGAACGACAATTACTATACTTATTACACTCACTATTATCAATCTAACTCATATTATTAACCATATTATGCAGATATGATCGATAGAACGACAATTACTATACTTATTACTTTTATTGTTATCAATCTAACTCATATTATTAGCCACATTATGCTCAAATGATCGATAGAACGATAATTACTATACTTATTACTCTTATTATTATCAATCTAACTCATATTATTAGCCATATTATGCTTATATGATCGATAGAACGACAATTACTATACTTATTACACTCACTATTATCAATCTAACTCATATTATTAACCATATTATGCAGATATGATCGATAGCACGACATTTACTATACCTATTACTCTTATTATTATCAGCCTAACTCATATTATTAGACGTATTATGCTTATATGATCGACAGAACGACAACTACTATATTTATTACACTCACTGTTATCAATCTAACTCATATTATTAACCATATTATGCAAATTTGATCGATAGAACGACAATCACTATACATATTAGTCTTATTATTATCAACCTAACTCATATTATTAGCCACATTATGCTTAAATGATCGATAGAACGACAATTACTATACTTATTACTCGTATTATCATCAATCTAACTCATATTATTAACAATATTATGCTTATAATATCGATAGAACGACAATTACTATACTTATTACTGTTATTTTTATCAATCTAACTCATATTATTAGCCATATTATGCTTAAATGATCGATAGAACTATAATTACTATACTCATTGCTCTTATTATTATCAATCTAACTCATATTATTAGCCATATTATGCTTATATGATCGATAGAATGAGAATTACTATACTCACTACTCTTAGTATTATCACTCTAACTCATATTATTAGCCATATTATGCTTATATGATCGATAGGACGACAATTACTATACTTATTACTCTTATTGTTATCAATCTAACTCATATTTTTAGCCATATTATGCTTATATGATCGATAGAACGAGAATTACTATACTCACTACTCTTAGTATTATCAATCTAACTCACATTATTAGCCATATTATGCTTATATGATCGATAGAACGACAATTACTATACTTATTACTCTTATTGTTATCAATCTAACTCATATTGTTAGCCATATTATGCTTATATGATCGATAGAACGAGAATTACTATACTCACTACTCTTAGTATTGTCAATCTAACTCATATTATTAGCCATATTATGCTTATATGATCGATAGAACGAGAATTACTATACTCACTACTCTTAGTATTATCAATCTAACTCATATTATTAGCCATATTATGCTTAAATGATCGATAGAACGACAATTACTATACTTATTACTCTTATTGTTATCAATCTAACTCATATTGTTAGCCATATTATGCTTATATGATCGATAGAACGAGAATTACTATACTCACTACTCTTAGTATTATCAATCTAACTCATATTATTAACCATATTATGCAAATTTGATCGATAGAACGACAATCACTAAACTCATTACTCTTATTATTATCAATCTAACTCATATTATTAGCCATATTATGCTTATATGATCGATAGAATGAGAATTACTACACTCACTACTCTTAGTATTATCACTCTAACTCATATTATTAGCCATATTATGCTTATATGATCGATAGAACGACAATTACTATACTTATTACTCTTATTGTTATCAATCTAACTCATATTGTTAGCCATATTATGCTTATATGATCGATAGAACGAGAATTACTATACTCACTACTCTTAGTATTTTCAATCTAACTCATATTATTAGCCATATTATGCTTATATGATCGATAGAACGAGAATTACTATACTCACTACTCTTAGTATTATCAATCTAACTCATATTATTACCCATATTATGCCGATATGATCGATAGCACGACATTTAATATCATTATTACTCTTATTATTACGAACCTAACTCATATTATTAGCCATATTGTTCTTGTATGATCGATAGAACTACAATTACTATACTCATTACTCTTATTGTTATCAACCTAACTTTTATTATTGGCCATATTATGCTTATATGATCGATAGAACGACAATTACTACACTTATTACTCTTATTATTATCAATCTAACTCATATTATTAGCCATATTATGCTTATATGAGCAATAGAACTACAACTACTACACTTATTACTCTTATTATTATCAATCTAACTCATATTATTAGCCATATTATGCTTATATGAGCAATAGAACTACAACTACTATACTTATTACTCTTATTATTATCAATCTAACTCATATTATTAACCATATTATGCAGATATGATCGATAGAACGACAATTACTATACTTATTACACTCACTATTATCAATCTAACTCATATTATTAACCATATTATGCAGATATGATCGATAGCACGACATTTACTATACCTATTACTCTTATTATTATCAGCCTAACTCATATTATTAGACGTATTATGCTTATATGATCGACAGAACGACAATTATTATACTTATTACTCTTATTGTTATCAATCTAACTCATATTTTTAGCCATATTATGCTTATATGATCGATAGAACGAGAATTACTATACTCACTACTCTTAGTATTATCAATCTAACTCACATTATTAGCCATATTATGCTTATATGATCGATAGAACGACAATTACTATACTTATTACTCTTATTGTTATCAATCTAACTCATATTGTTAGCCATATTATGCTTATATGATCGATAGAACGAGAATTACTATACTCACTACTCTTAGTATTGTCAATCTAACTCATATTATTAGCCATATTATGCTTAAATGATCGATAGAACTACAATTACTATACTCATTGCTCTTATTATTATCAATCTAACTCATATTATTAGCCATATTATGCTTATATGATCGATAGAATGAGAATTACTATACTCACTACTCTTAGTATTATCACTCTAACTCATATTATTAGCCATATTATGCTTATATGATCGATAGAACGCCAATTACTATACATATTACTCTTATTGTTATCAATCTAACTCATATTATTAGCCATATTATGCTTATATATTCGATAGAACGAGAATTACTATACTCACTACTCTTAGTATTATCAATCTAACTCATATTATTAGCCATATTATGCTTAAATGATCGATAGAACGACAATTACTACACTTATTACTCTTATTATTATCAATCTAACTCATATTATTAGCCATATTATGCTTATATGAGCAATAGAACTACAACTACTATACTTATTACTCTTATTATTATCAATCTAACTCATATTATTAACCATATTATGCAGATATGATCGATAGAACTACAATTACTATACTCATTACTCTTATTGTTATCAATCTAACTCATATTATTAGACATATTATGCTTATATGATCGATAGAACGACAATTACTATACTTATTACTCTTATTATTATAAATATAACTCATATTATTAGCCATATTATGCTTATATGATCGATAGAACGAGAATTACTATACCCACTACTCTTAGTATTATCAATCTAACTCATATTATTAGCCATATTATGCTTATATTATCGATAGAACGACAATTACTATACTTATCACTCTTATTATTATGAATCTAACTCATATTATTAGCCATATTATGCTTATATGATCGATAGAATGGCAATTACTATACTTATTACTCTTATTATTATCAATCTAACTCATATTATTAACCATATTATGCTTATATGATCGATAGAACGACAATTACTATACTTATTACTCTTATTATTATAAATATAACTCATATTATTAGCCATATTATGCTTATATGATCGATAGAACGACAATTACTATACACATTACTCTTACTATTATCAATCTAACTCATATTATTAACCACATTATGCAGATATGATCGATAGAACGAGAATTACTATACTTACTACTCTTAGTATTATCAATCTAACTCATATTATTAGCCATATTATGCAGATATGATCGATAGCACGACATTTACTATACCTATTACTCTTATTATTATCAGCCTAACTCATATTATTAGACGTATTATGCTTATATGATCGACAGAACGACAACTACTATATTTATTACAGTCACTGTTATCAATCTAACTCATATTATTAACCATATTATGCAAATTTGATCGATAGAACGACAATCACTAAACTCATTACTCTTATTATTATCAATCTAACTCATATTATTAGCCATATTATGCTTATATGATCGATAGAATGAGAATTACTACACTCACTACTCTTAGTATTATCACTCTAACTCATATTATTAGCCATATTATGCTTATATGATCGATAGAACGACAATTACTATACTTATTACACTTATTGTTATCAATCTAACTCATATTATTAGCCATATTGTGCTTATATGATCGATAGAACGAGAATTACTATACTCATTACTCTTATTATTATCAATGTAACTCATATTATTACCCATATTATGCCGATATGATCGATAGCACGACATTTAATATCATTATTACTCTTATTATTATGAACCTAACTCATATTATTAGCCATACTATTCTTGTATGATCGATAGAACTACAATTACTATACTCATTACTCTTATTGTTATCAACCTAACTCATATTATTACCCATATTATGCTTATATGATCGATAGAACGACATTTACTATACTTATTACACTTCCCATTATCAATCTAACTTATATTATTGGCCATATTATGCTTATATGATCGATAGAACGACAATTACTACACTTATTACGCTTATTATTATCAATCTAACTCATATTATTAGCCATATTATGCTTATATGAGCAATAGAACTACAACTACTATACTTATTACTCTTATTATTATCAATCTAACTCATATTATTAACCATATTATGCAGATATGATCGATAGAACGACAATTACTATACTTATTACTTTTATTGTTATCAATCTAACTCATATTATTAGCCACATTATGCTTAAATGATCGATAGAACGACAATTACTATACTTATTACTGTTATTTTTATCAATCTAACTCATATTATTAGCCATATTATGCTTAAATGATCGATAGAACTACAATTACTATACTCACTACTCTTAGTATTATCAATCTAACTCATATTATTAGCCATATTATGCTTATATGATCGATAGAACGACAATTACTATACTTATTACACTTACTATTATCAATCTAACTCATATTATTAACCATATTATGCAGATATGATCGATAGCACGACATTTACTATACCTATTACTCTTATTATTATCAGCCTAACTCATATTATTAGACGTATTATGCTTATATGATCGACAGAACGACAACTACTATATTTATTACAGTCACTGTTATCAATCTAACTCATATTATTAACCATATTATGCAAATTTGATCGATAGAACGACAATCACTAAACTCATTACTCTTATTATTATCAATCTAACTCATATTATTAGCCATATTATGCTTATATGATCGATAGAATGAGAATTACTATACTCACTACTCTTAGTATTATCACTCTAACTCATATTATTAGCCATATTATGCTTATATGATCGATAGAACGACAATTACTATACTTATTACTCTTATTGTTATCAATCTAACTCATATCATTAGCCATATTATGCTTATATGATCCATAGAACGAGAATTACTATACTCACTACTCTTAGTATTATCAATCTAACTCATATTATTAGCCATATTATGCTTATATTATCGATAGATCGACAATTACTATACTTATTACTGTTACTATTATCAATCTAACTCATATTATTAGCCATATTATGCTTAAATGATCGATAGAACGACAATTACTATACTTATTACTCTTATTATTATCAATCTAACTCATATTATTAGCCATATTATGCTTATGTGATCGATAGAATGAGAATTACTATACTCACTACTCTTAGTATTATCACTCTAACTCATATTATTAGCCATATTATGCTTATATGATCGATAGAACGACAATTACTATACATATTACTCTTATTGTTATCAATCTAACTCATATTATTAGCCATATTATGCTTATATGTTCGATAGAACGAGAATTACTATACTCACTACTCTTAGTATTATCAATCTAACTCATATTATTAGCCATATTATGCTTAAATGATCGATAGAACGACAATTACTACACTTATTACTCTTATTATTATCAATCTAACTCATATTATTAGCCATATTATGCTTATATGAGCAATAGAACTACAACTACTATACTTATTACTCTTATTATTATCAATCTAACTCATATTATTAACCATATTATGCAGATATGATCGATAGAACTACAATTACTATACTCATTACTCTTATTGTTATCAATCTAACTCATATTATTATACATATTATGCTTATATGATCGATAGAACGACAATTACTATACTTGTTACTCTTATTATTATAAATATAACTCATATTATTAGCCATATTATGCTTATATGATCGATAGAACGAGAATTACTATACTCACTACTCTTAGTATTATCAATCTAACTCATATTATTAGCCATATTATGCTTATATTATCGATAGAACGACAATTACTATACTTATCACTCTTATTATTATGAATCTAACTCATATTATTAGCCATATTATGCTTATATGATCGATAGAATGACAATTACTATACTTATTACTCTTATTATTATCAATCTAACTCATATTATTAACCATATTATGCTTATATGATCGATAGAACGACAATTACTATACTTATTACTCTTATTATTATAAATATAACTCATATTATTAGCCACATTGTGCTTATATGATCGATAGAACGACAATTACTATACACATTACTCTTACTATTATCAATCTAACTCATATTATTAACCACATTATGCAGATATGATCGATAGAACGAGAATTACTATACTTACTACTCTTAGTATTATCAATTTAACTCATATTATTAGCCATATTATGCTTAAATGATCGATAGAACGAGAATTACTATACTCATTACTCTTATTATTATCAATCTAACTCATATTATTAGCCATATTATGCTTATATGATCGATAGAACGACAATTACTATACTTATTACACTCACTATTATCAATCTAACTCATATTATTAACCATATTATGCAGATATGATCGATAGCACGACATTTACTATACCTATTACTCTTATTATTATCAGCCTAACTCATATTATTAGACGTATTATGCTTATATGATCGACAGAACGACAACTACTATATTTATTACACTCACTGTTATCAATCTAACTCATATTATTAACCATATTATGCAAATTTGATCGATAGAACGACAATCACTATACATATTAGTCTTATTATTATCAACCTAACTCATATTATTAGCCACATTATGCTTAAATGATCGATAGAACGACAATTACTATACTTATTACTCGTATTATCATCAATCTAACTCATATTATTAACAATATTATGCTTATAATATCGATAGAACGACAATTACTATACTTATTACTGTTATTTTTATCAATCTAACTCATATTATTAGCCATATTATGCTTAAATGATCGATAGAACTACAATTACTATACTCATTGCTCTTATTATTATCAATCTAACTCATATTATTAGCCATATTATGCTTATATGATCGATAGAATGAGAATTACTATACTCACTACTCTTAGTATTATCACTCTAACTCATATTATTAGCCATATTATGCTTATATGATCGATAGGACGACAATTACTATACTTATTACTCTTATTGTTATCAATCTAACTCATATTTTTAGCCATATTATGCTTATATGATCGATAGAACGAGAATTACTATACTCACTACTCTTAGTATTATCAATCTAACTCACATTATTAGCCATATTATGCTTATATGATCGATAGAACGACAATTACTATACTTATTACTCTTATTGTTATCAATCTAACTCATATTGTTAGCCATATTATGCTTATATGATCGATAGAACGAGAATTACTATACTCACTACTCTTAGTATTGTCAATCTAACTCATATTATTAGCCATATTATGCTTATATGATCGATAGAACGAGAATTACTATACTCACTACTCTTAGTATTATCAATCTAACTCATATTATTAGCCATATTATGCTTAAATGATCGATAGAACGACAATTACTATACTTATCACTCTTATTGTTATCAATCTAACTCATATTGTTAGCCATATTATGCTTATATGATCGATAGAACGAGAATTACTATACTCACTACTCTTAGTATTATCAATCTAACTCATATTATTAACCATATTATGCAAATTTGATCGATAGAACGACAATCACTAAACTCATTACTCTTATTATTATCAATCTAACTCATATTATTAGCCATATTATGCTTATATGATCGATAGAATGAGAATTACTACACTCACTACTCTTAGTATTATCACTCTAACTCATATTATTAGCCATATTATGCTTATATGATCGATAGAACGACAATTACTATACTTATTACTCTTATTGTTACAAATCTAACTCATATTGTTAGCCATATTATGCTTATATGATCGATAGAACGAGAATTACTATACTCACTACTCTTAGTATTGTCAATCTAACTCATATTATTAGCCATATTATGCTTATATGATCGATAGAACGAGAATTACTATACTCACTACTCTTAGTATTATCAATCTAACTCATATTATTAGCCATATTATGCTTAAATGATCGATAGAACGACAATTACTATACTTATTACTGTTATTTTTATCAATCTAACTCATATTATTAGCCATATTATGCTTAAATGATCGATAGAACTACAATTACTATACTCACTACTCTTAGTATTATCAATCTAACTCATATTATTAGCCATATTATGCTTATATGATCGATAGAACGAGAATTACTATACTCACTACTCTTAGTATTATCAATCTAACTCATATTATTAGCCATATTATGCTTATATTATCGATAGATCGACAATTACTATACTTATTACTGTTACTATTATCAATCTAACTCATATTATTAGCCATATTATGCTTAAATGATCGATAGAACGACAATTACTATACTTATTACTCTTATTATTATCAATCTAACTCATATTATTAGCCATATTATGCTTATGTGATCGATAGAATGAGAATTACTATACTCACTACTCTTAGTATTATCACTCTAACTCATATTATTAGCCATATTATGCTTATATGATCGATAGAACGACAATTACTATACATATTACTCTTATTGTTATCAATCTAACTCATATTATTAGCCATATTATGCTTATATGTTCGACAGAACGAGAATTACTATACTCACTACTCTTAGTATTATCAATCTAACTCATATTATTAGCCATATTATGCTTAAATGATCGATAGAACGACAATTACTACACTTATTACTCTTATTATTATCAATCTAACTCATATTATTAGCCATATTATGCTTATATGAGCAATAGAACTACAACTACTATACTTATTACTCTTATTATTATCAATCTAACTCATATTATTAACCATATTATGCAGATATGATCGATAGAACGACAATTACTATACTTATTACTTTTATTGTTATCAATCTAACTCATATTATTAGCCACATTATGCTTAAATGATCGATAGAACGATAATTACTATACTTATTACTCTTATTATTATCAATCTAACTCATATTATTAGCCATATTATGCTTAAATGATCGATAGAACGACAATTACTACACTTATTACTCTTATTATTTTCAATCTAACTCATATTATTAGCCATATTATGCTTATATGAGCAATAGAACTACAACTACTATACTTATTACTCTTATTATTATCAATCTAACTCATATTATTAACCATATTATGCAGATATGATCGATAGAACGACAATTACTATACTTATTACTTTTATTGTTATCAATCTAACTCATATTATTAGCCACATTATGCTTAAATGATCGATAGAACGACAATTACTATACTTATTACTGTTATTTTTATCAATCTAACTCATATTATTAGCCATATTATGCTTAAATGATCGATAGAACTACAATTACTATACTCACTACTCTTAGTATTATCACTCTAACTCATATTATTAGCCATATTATGCTTATATGATCGATAGAACGACAATTACTATACATATTACTCTTATTGTTATCAATCTAACTCATATTATTAGCCATATTATGCTTATATGTTCGATAGAACGAGAATTACTATACTCACTACTCTTAGTATTATCAATCTAACTCATATTATTAGCCATATTATGCTTAAATGATCGATAGAACGACAATTACTACACTTATTACTCTTATTATTATCAATCTAACTCATATTATTAGCCATATTATGCTTATATGAGCAATAGAACTACAACTACTATACTTATTACTCTTATTATTATCAATCTAACTCATATTATTAACCATATTATGCAGATATGATCGATAGAACTACAATTACTATACTCATTGCTCTTATTATTATCAATCTAACTCATATTATTAGCCATATTATGCTTATATGATCGATAGAATGAGAATTACTATACTCACTACTCTTAGTATTATCACTCTAACTCATATTATTAGCCATATTATGCTTATATGATCGATAGAACGACAATTACTATACTTATTACTCTTATTGTTATCAATCTAACTCATATTTTTAGCCATATTATGCTTATATGATCGATAGAACGAGAATTACTATACTCACTACTCTTAGTATTATCAATCTAACTCACATTATTAGCCATATTATGCTTATATGATCGATAGAACGACAATTACTATACTTATTACTCTTATTGTTATCAATCTAACTCATATTGTTAGCCATATTATGCTTATATGATCGATAGAACGAGAATTACTATACTCACTACTCTTAGTATTGTCAATCTAACTCATATTATTAGCCATATTATGCTTAAATGATCGATAGAACTACAATTACTATACTCATTGCTCTTATTATTATCAATCTAACTCATATTATTAGCCATATTATGCTTATATGATCGATAGAATGAGAATTACTATACTCACTACTCTTAGTATTATCACTCTAACTCATATTATTAGCCATATTATGCTTATATGATCGATAGAACGACAATTACTATACATATTACTCTTATTGTTATCAATCTAACTCATATTATTAGCCATATTATGCTTATATATTCGATAGAACGAGAATTACTATACTCACTACTCTTAGTATTATCAATCTAACTCATATTATTAGCCATATTATGCTTAAATGATCGATAGAACGACAATTACTACACTTATTACTCTTATTATTATCAATCTAACTCATATTATTAGCCATATTATGCTTATATGAGCAATAGAACTACAACTACTATACTTATTACTCTTATTATTATCAATCTAACTCATATTATTAACCATATTATGCAGATATGATCGATAGAACTACAATTACTATACTCATTACTCTTATTGTTATCAATCTAACTCATATTATTAGACATATTATGCTTATATGATCGATAGAACGACAATTACTATACTTATTACTCTTATTATTATAAATATAACTCATATTATTAGCCATATTATGCTTATATGATCGATAGAACGAGAATTACTATACTCACTACTCTTAGTATTATCAATCTAACTCATATTATTAGCCATATTATGCTTATATTATCGATAGAACGACAATTACTATACTTATCACTCTTATTATTATGAATCTAACTCATATTATTAGCCATATTATGCTTATATGATCGATAGAATGACAATTACTATACTTATTACTCTTATTATTATCAATCTAACTCATATTATTAACCATATTATGCTTATATGATCGATAGAACGACAATTACTATACTTATTACTCTTATTATTATAAATATAACTCATATTATTAGCCATATTATGCTTATATGATCGATAGAACGACAATTACTATACACATTACTCTTACTATTATCAATCTAACTCATATTATTAACCACATTATGCAGATATGATCGATAGAACGAGAATTACTATACTTACTACTCTTAGTATTATCAATCTAACTCATATTATTAGCCATATTATGCAGATATGATCGATAGCACGACATTTACTATACCTATTACTCTTATTATTATCAGCCTAACTCATATTATTAGACGTATTATGCTTATATGATCGACAGAACGACAACTACTATATTTATTACAGTCACTGTTATCAATCTAACTCATATTATTAACCATATTATGCAAATTTGATCGATAGAACGACAATCACTAAACTCATTACTCTTATTATTATCAATCTAACTCATATTATTAGCCATATTATGCTTATATGATCGATAGAATGAGAATTACTACACTCACTACTCTTAGTATTATCACTCTAACTCATATTATTAGCCATATTATGCTTATATGATCGATAGAACGACAATTACTATACTTATTACACTTATTGTTATCAATCTAACTCATATTATTAGCCATATTGTGCTTATATGATCGATAGAACGAGAATTACTATACTCATTACTCTTATTATTATCAATGTAACTCATATTATTACCCATATTATGCCGATATGATCGATAGCACGACATTTAATATCATTATTACTCTTATTATTATGAACCTAACTCATATTATTAGCCATACTATTCTTGTATGATCGATAGAACTACAATTACTATACTCATTACTCTTATTGTTATCAACCTAACTCATATTATTACCCATATTATGCTTATATGATCGATAGAACGACATTTACTATACTTATTACACTTCCCATTATCAATCTAACTTATATTATTGGCCATATTATGCTTATATGATCGATAGAACGACAATTACTACACTTATTACGCTTATTATTATCAATCTAACTCATATTATTAGCCATATTATGCTTATATGAGCAATAGAACTACAACTACTATACTTATTACTCTTATTATTATCAATCTAACTCATATTATTAACCATATTATGCAGATATGATCGATAGAACGACAATTACTATACTTATTACTTTTATTGTTATCAATCTAACTCATATTATTAGCCACATTATGCTTAAATGATCGATAGAACGACAATTACTATACTTATTACTGTTATTTTTATCAATCTAACTCATATTATTAGCCATATTATGCTTAAATGATCGATAGAACTACAATTACTATACTCACTACTCTTAGTATTATCAATCTAACTCATATTATTAGCCATATTATGCTTATATGATCGATAGAACGACAATTACTATACTTATTACACTTACTATTATCAATCTAACTCATATTATTAACCATATTATGCAGATATGATCGATAGCACGACATTTACTATACCTATTACTCTTATTATTATCAGCCTAACTCATATTATTAGACGTATTATGCTTATATGATCGACAGAACGACAACTACTATATTTATTACACTCACTGTTATCAATCTAACTCATATTATTAACCATATTATGCAAATTTGATCGATAGAACGACAATCACTATACATATTAGTCTTATTATTATCAACCTAACTCATATTATTAGCCACATTATGCTTAAATGATCGATAGAACGACAATTACTATACTTATTACTCGTATTATCATCAATCTAACTCATATTATTAACAATATTATGCTTATAATATCGATAGAACGACAATTACTATACTTATTACTGTTATTTTTATCAATCTAACTCATATTATTAGCCATATTATGCTTAAATGATCGATAGAACTATAATTACTATACTCATTGCTCTTATTATTATCAATCTAACTCATATTATTAGCCATATTATGCTTATATGATCGATAGAATGAGAATTACTATACTCACTACTCTTAGTATTATCACTCTAACTCATATTATTAGCCATATTATGCTTATATGATCGATAGGACGACAATTACTATACTTATTACTCTTATTGTTATCAATCTAACTCATATTTTTAGCCATATTATGCTTATATGATCGATAGAACGAGAATTACTATACTCACTACTCTTAGTATTATCAATCTAACTCACATTATTAGCCATATTATGCTTATATGATCGATAGAACGACAATTACTATACTTATTACTCTTATTGTTATCAATCTAACTCATATTGTTAGCCATATTATGCTTATATGATCGATAGAACGAGAATTACTATACTCACTACTCTTAGTATTGTCAATCTAACTCATATTATTAGCCATATTATGCTTATATGATCGATAGAACGAGAATTACTATACTCACTACTCTTAGTATTATCAATCTAACTCATATTATTAGCCATATTATGCTTAAATGATCGATAGAACGACAATTACTATACTTATTACTCTTATTGTTATCAATCTAACTCATATTGTTAGCCATATTATGCTTATATGATCGATAGAACGAGAATTACTATACTCACTACTCTTAGTATTATCAATCTAACTCATATTATTAACCATATTATGCAAATTTGATCGATAGAACGACAATCACTAAACTCATTACTCTTATTATTATCAATCTAACTCATATTATTAGCCATATTATGCTTATATGATCGATAGAATGAGAATTACTACACTCACTACTCTTAGTATTATCACTCTAACTCATATTATTAGCCATATTATGCTTATATGATCGATAGAACGACAATTACTATACTTATTACTCTTATTGTTATCAATCTAACTCATATTGTTAGCCATATTATGCTTATATGATCGATAGAACGAGAATTACTATACTCACTACTCTTAGTATTTTCAATCTAACTCATATTATTAGCCATATTATGCTTATATGATCGATAGAACGAGAATTACTATACTCACTACTCTTAGTATTATCAATCTAACTCATATTATTACCCATATTATGCCGATATGATCGATAGCACGACATTTAATATCATTATTACTCTTATTATTACGAACCTAACTCATATTATTAGCCATATTGTTCTTGTATGATCGATAGAACTACAATTACTATACTCATTACTCTTATTGTTATCAACCTAACTTATATTATTGGCCATATTATGCTTATATGATCGATAGAACGACAATTACTACACTTATTACTCTTATTATTATCAATCTAACTCATATTATTAGCCATATTATGCTTATATGAGCAATAGAACTACAACTACTACACTTATTACTCTTATTATTATCAATCTAACTCATATTATTAGCCATATTATGCTTATATGAGCAATAGAACTACAACTACTATACTTATTACTCTTATTATTATCAATCTAACTCATATTATTAACCATATTATGCAGATATGATCGATAGAACGACAATTACTATACTTATTACACTCACTATTATCAATCTAACTCATATTATTAACCATATTATGCAGATATGATCGATAGCACGACATTTACTATACCTATTACTCTTATTATTATCAGCCTAACTCATATTATTAGACGTATTATGCTTATATGATCGACAGAACGACAACTACTATATTTATTACACTCACTGTTATCAATCTAACTCATATTATTAACCATATTATGCAAATTTGATCGATAGAACGACAATCACTATACATATTAGTCTTATTATTATCAACCTAACTCATATTATTAGCCACATTATGCTTAAATGATCGATAGAACGACAATTACTATACTTATTACTCGTATTATTATCAATCTAACTCATATTATTAACAATATTATGCTTATAATATCGATAGAACGACAATTACTATACTTATTACTGTTATTTTTATCAATCTAACTCATATTATTAGCCATATTATGCTTAAATGATCGATAGAACTACAATTACTATACTCATTGCTCTTATTATTATCAATCTAACTCATATTATTAGCCATATTATGCTTATATGATCGATAGAATGAGAATTACTATACTCACTACTCTTAGTATTATCACTCTAACTCATATTATTAGCCATATTATGCTTATATGATCGATAGAACGACAATTACTATACTTATTACTCTTATTGTTATCAATCTAACTCATATTGTTAGCCATATTATGCTTATATGATCGATAGAACGAGAATTACTATACTCACTACTCTTAGTATTATCAATCTAACTCACATTATTAGCCATATTATGCTTATATGATCGATAGAACGACAATTACTATACTTATTACTCTTATTGTTATCAATCTAACTCATATTGTTAGCCATATTATGCTTATATGATCGATAGAACGAGAATTACTATACTCACTACTCTTAGTATTGTCAATCTAACTCATATTATTAGCCATATTATGCTTAAATGATCGATAGAACTACAATTACTATACTCATTGCTCTTATTATTATCAATCTAACTCATATTATTAGCCATATTATGCTTATATGATCGATAGAATGAGAATTACTATACTCACTACTCTTAGTATTATCACTCTAACTCATATTATTAGCCATATTATGCTTATATGATCGATAGAACGACAATTACTATACATATTACTCTTATTGTTATCAATCTAACTCATATTATTAGCCATATTATGCTTATATATTCGATAGAACGAGAATTACTATACTCACTACTCTTAGTATTATCAATCTAACTCATATTATTAGCCATATTATGCTTAAATGATCGATAGAACGACAATTACTACACTTATTACTCTTATTATTATCAATCTAACTCATATTATTAGCCATATTATGCTTATATGAGCAATAGAACTACAACTACTATACTTATTACTCTTATTATTATCAATCTAACTCATATTATTAACCATATTATGCAGATATGATCGATAGAACTACAATTACTATACTCATTACTCTTATTGTTATCAATCTAACTCATATTATTAGACATATTATGCTTATATGATCGATAGAACGACAATTACTATACTTATTACTCTTATTATTATAAATATAACTCATATTATTAGCCATATTATGCTTATATGATCGATAGAACGAGAATTACTATACCCACTACTCTTAGTATTATCAATCTAACTCATATTATTAGCCATATTATGCTTATATTATCGATAGAACGACAATTACTATACTTATCACTCTTATTATTATGAATCTAACTCATATTATTAGCCATATTATGCTTATATGATCGATAGAATGACAATTACTATACTTATTACTCTTATTATTATCAATCTAACTCATATTATTAACCATATTATGCTTATATGATCGATAGAACGACAATTACTATACTTATTACTCTTATTATTATAAATATAACTCATATTATTAGCCATATTATGCTTATATGATCGATAGAACGACAATTACTATACACATTACTCTTACTATTATCAATCTAACTCATATTATTAACCACATTATGCAGATATGATCGATAGAACGAGAATTACTATACTTACTACTCTTAGTATTATCAATCTAACTCATATTATTAGCCATATTATGCAGATATGATCGATAGCACGACATTTACTATACCTATTACTCTTATTATTATCAGCCTAACTCATATTATTAGACGTATTATGCTTATATGATCGACAGAACGACAACTACTATATTTATTACAGTCACTGTTATCAATCTAACTCATATTATTAACCATATTATGCAAATTTGATCGATAGAACGACAATCACTAAACTCATTACTCTTATTATTATCAATCTAACTCATATTATTAGCCATATTATGCTTATATGATCGATAGAATGAGAATTACTACACTCACTACTCTTAGTATTATCACTCTAACTCATATTATTAGCCATATTATGCTTATATGATCGATAGAACGACAATTACTATACTTATTACACTTATTGTTATCAATCTAACTCATATTATTAGCCATATTGTGCTTATATGATCGATAGAACGAGAATTACTATACTCATTACTCTTATTATTATCAATGTAACTCATATTATTACCCATATTATGCCGATATGATCGATAGCACGACATTTAATATCATTATTACTCTTATTATTATGAACCTAACTCATATTATTAGCCATACTATTCTTGTATGATCGATAGAACTACAATTACTATACTCATTACTCTTATTGTTATCAACCTAACTCATATTATTACCCATATTATGCTTATATGATCGATAGAACGACATTTACTATACTTATTACACTTCCCATTATCAATCTAACTTATATTATTGGCCATATTATGCTTATATGATCGATAGAACGACAATTACTACACTTATTACGCTTATTATTATCAATCTAACTCATATTATTAGCCATATTATGCTTATATGAGCAATAGAACTACAACTACTATACTTATTACTCTTATTATTATCAATCTAACTCATATTATTAACCATATTATGCAGATATGATCGATAGAACGACAATTACTATACTTATTACTTTTATTGTTATCAATCTAACTCATATTATTAGCCACATTATGCTTAAATGATCGATAGAACGACAATTACTATACTTATTACTGTTATTTTTATCAATCTAACTCATATTATTAGCCATATTATGCTTAAATGATCGATAGAACTACAATTACTATACTCACTACTCTTAGTATTATCAATCTAACTCATATTATTAGCCATATTATGCTTATATGATCGATAGAACGACAATTACTATACTTATTACACTTACTATTATCAATCTAACTCATATTATTAACCATATTATGCAGATATGATCGATAGCACGACATTTACTATACCTATTACTCTTATTATTATCAGCCTAACTCATATTATTAGACGTATTATGCTTATATGATCGACAGAACGACAACTACTATATTTATTACAGTCACTGTTATCAATCTAACTCATATTATTAACCATATTATGCAAATTTGATCGATAGAACGACAATCACTATACATATTAGTCTTATTATTATCAACCTAACTCATATTATTAGCCACATTATGCTTAAATGATCGATAGAACGACAATTACTATACTTATTACTCGTATTATCATCAATCTAACTCATATTATTAACAATATTATGCTTATAATATCGATAGAACGACAATTACTATACTTATTACTGTTATTTTTATCAATCTAACTCATATTATTAGCCATATTATGCTTAAATGATCGATAGAACTATAATTACTATACTCATTGCTCTTATTATTATCAATCTAACTCATATTATTAGCCATATTATGCTTATATGATCGATAGAATGAGAATTACTATACTCACTACTCTTAGTATTATCACTCTAACTCATATTATTAGCCATATTATGCTTATATGATCGATAGGACGACAATTACTATACTTATTACTCTTATTGTTATCAATCTAACTCATATTTTTAGCCATATTATGCTTATATGATCGATAGAACGAGAATTACTATACTCACTACTCTTAGTATTATCAATCTAACTCACATTATTAGCCATATTATGCTTATATGATCGATAGAACGACAATTACTATACTTATTACTCTTATTGTTATCAATCTAACTCATATTGTTAGCCATATTATGCTTATATGATCGATAGAACGAGAATTACTATACTCACTACTCTTAGTATTGTCAATCTAACTCATATTATTAGCCATATTATGCTTATATGATCGATAGAACGAGAATTACTATACTCACTACTCTTAGTATTATCAATCTAACTCATATTATTAGCCATATTATGCTTAAATGATCGATAGAACGACAATTACTATACTTATTACTCTTATTGTTATCAATCTAACTCATATTGTTAGCCATATTATGCTTATATGATCGATAGAACGAGAATTACTATACTCACTACTCTTAGTATTATCAATCTAACTCATATTATTAACCATATTATGCAAATTTGATCGATAGAACGACAATCACTAAACTCATTACTCTTATTATTATCAATCTAACTCATATTATTAGCCATATTATGCTTATATGATCGATAGAATGAGAATTACTACACTCACTACTCTTAGTATTATCACTCTAACTCATATTATTAGCCATATTATGCTTATATGATCGATAGAACGACAATTACTATACTTATTACTCTTATTGTTATCAATCTAACTCATATTGTTAGCCATATTATGCTTATATGATCGATAGAACGAGAATTACTATACTCACTACTCTTAGTATTTTCAATCTAACTCATATTATTAGCCATATTATGCTTATATGATCGATAGAACGAGAATTACTATACTCACTACTCTTAGTATTATCAATCTAACTCATATTATTACCCATATTATGCCGATATGATCGATAGCACGACATTTAATATCATTATTACTCTTATTATTACGAACCTAACTCATATTATTAGCCATATTGTTCTTGTATGATCGATAGAACTACAATTACTATACTCATTACTCTTATTGTTATCAACCTAACTTTTATTATTGGCCATATTATGCTTATATGATCGATAGAACGACAATTACTACACTTATTACTCTTATTATTATCAATCTAACTCATATTATTAGCCATATTATGCTTATATGAGCAATAGAACTACAACTACTACACTTATTACTCTTATTATTATCAATCTAACTCATATTATTAGCCATATTATGCTTATATGAGCAATAGAACTACAACTACTATACTTATTACTCTTATTATTATCAATCTAACTCATATTATTAACCATATTATGCAGATATGATCGATAGAACGACAATTACTATACTTATTACACTCACTATTATCAATCTAACTCATATTATTAACCATATTATGCAGATATGATCGATAGCACGACATTTACTATACCTATTACTCTTATTATTATCAGCCTAACTCATATTATTAGACGTATTATGCTTATATGATCGACAGAACGACAATTATTATACTTATTACTCTTATTGTTATCAATCTAACTCATATTTTTAGCCATATTATGCTTATATGATCGATAGAACGAGAATTACTATACTCACTACTCTTAGTATTATCAATCTAACTCACATTATTAGCCATATTATGCTTATATGATCGATAGAACGACAATTACTATACTTATTACTCTTATTGTTATCAATCTAACTCATATTGTTAGCCATATTATGCTTATATGATCGATAGAACGAGAATTACTATACTCACTACTCTTAGTATTGTCAATCTAACTCATATTATTAGCCATATTATGCTTAAATGATCGATAGAACTACAATTACTATACTCATTGCTCTTATTATTATCAATCTAACTCATATTATTAGCCATATTATGCTTATATGATCGATAGAATGAGAATTACTATACTCACTACTCTTAGTATTATCACTCTAACTCATATTATTAGCCATATTATGCTTATATGATCGATAGAACGCCAATTACTATACATATTACTCTTATTGTTATCAATCTAACTCATATTATTAGCCATATTATGCTTATATATTCGATAGAACGAGAATTACTATACTCACTACTCTTAGTATTATCAATCTAACTCATATTATTAGCCATATTATGCTTAAATGATCGATAGAACGACAATTACTACACTTATTACTCTTATTATTATCAATCTAACTCATATTATTAGCCATATTATGCTTATATGAGCAATAGAACTACAACTACTATACTTATTACTCTTATTATTATCAATCTAACTCATATTATTAACCATATTATGCAGATATGATCGATAGAACTACAATTACTATACTCATTACTCTTATTGTTATCAATCTAACTCATATTATTAGACATATTATGCTTATATGATCGATAGAACGACAATTACTATACTTATTACTCTTATTATTATAAATATAACTCATATTATTAGCCATATTATGCTTATATGATCGATAGAACGAGAATTACTATACTCACTACTCTTAGTATTATCAATCTAACTCATATTATTAGCCATATTATGCTTATATTATCGATAGAACGACAATTACTATACTTATCACTCTTATTATTATGAATCTAACTCATATTATTAGCCATATTATGCTTATATGATCGATAGAATGACAATTACTATACTTATTACTCTTATTATTATCAATCTAACTCATATTATTAACCATATTATGCTTATATGATCGATAGAACGACAATTACTATACTTATTACTCTTATTATTATAAATATAACTCATATTATTAGCCATATTATGCTTATATGATCGATAGAACGACAATTACTATACACATTACTCTTACTATTATCAATCTAACTCATATTATTAACCACATTATGCAGATATGATCGATAGAACGAGAATTACTATACTTACTACTCTTAGTATTATCAATCTAACTCATATTATTAGCCATATTATGCAGATATGATCGATAGCACGACATTTACTATACCTATTACTCTTATTATTATCAGCCTAACTCATATTATTAGACGTATTATGCTTATATGATCGACAGAACGACAACTACTATATTTATTACAGTCACTGTTATCAATCTAACTCATATTATTAACCATATTATGCAAATTTGATCGATAGAACGACAATCACTAAACTCATTACTCTTATTATTATCAATCTAACTCATATTATTAGCCATATTATGCTTATATGATCGATAGAATGAGAATTACTACACTCACTACTCTTAGTATTATCACTCTAACTCATATTATTAGCCATATTATGCTTATATGATCGATAGAACGACAATTACTATACTTATTACACTTATTGTTATCAATCTAACTCATATTATTAGCCATATTGTGCTTATATGATCGATAGAACGAGAATTACTATACTCATTACTCTTATTATTATCAATGTAACTCATATTATTACCCATATTATGCCGATATGATCGATAGCACGACATTTAATATCATTATTACTCTTATTATTATGAACCTAACTCATATTATTAGCCATACTATTCTTGTATGATCGATAGAACTACAATTACTATACTCATTACTCTTATTGTTATCAACCTAACTCATATTATTACCCATATTATGCTTATATGATCGATAGAACGACATTTACTATACTTATTACACTTCCCATTATCAATCTAACTTATATTATTGGCCATATTATGCTTATATGATCGATAGAACGACAATTACTACACTTATTACGCTTATTATTATCAATCTAACTCATATTATTAGCCATATTATGCTTATATGAGCAATAGAACTACAACTACTATACTTATTACTCTTATTATTATCAATCTAACTCATATTATTAACCATATTATGCAGATATGATCGATAGAACGACAATTACTATACTTATTACTTTTATTGTTATCAATCTAACTCATATTATTAGCCACATTATGCTTAAATGATCGATAGAACGACAATTACTATACTTATTACTGTTATTTTTATCAATCTAACTCATATTATTAGCCATATTATGCTTAAATGATCGATAGAACTACAATTACTATACTCACTACTCTTAGTATTATCAATCTAACTCATATTATTAGCCATATTATGCTTATATGATCGATAGAACGACAATTACTATACTTATTACACTTACTATTATCAATCTAACTCATATTATTAACCATATTATGCAGATATGATCGATAGCACGACATTTACTATACCTATTACTCTTATTATTATCAGCCTAACTCATATTATTAGACGTATTATGCTTATATGATCGACAGAACGACAACTACTATATTTATTACAGTCACTGTTATCAATCTAACTCATATTATTAACCATATTATGCAAATTTGATCGATAGAACGACAATCACTAAACTCATTACTCTTATTATTATCAATCTAACTCATATTATTAGCCATATTATGCTTATATGATCGATAGAATGAGAATTACTATACTCACTACTCTTAGTATTATCACTCTAACTCATATTATTAGCCATATTATGCTTATATGATCGATAGAACGACAATTACTATACTTATTACTCTTATTGTTATCAATCTAACTCATATCATTAGCCATATTATGCTTATATGATCCATAGAACGAGAATTACTATACTCACTACTCTTAGTATTATCAATCTAACTCATATTATTAGCCATATTATGCTTATATTATCGATAGATCGACAATTACTATACTTATTACTGTTACTATTATCAATCTAACTCATATTATTAGCCATATTATGCTTAAATGATCGATAGAACGACAATTACTATACTTATTACTCTTATTATTATCAATCTAACTCATATTATTAGCCATATTATGCTTATGTGATCGATAGAATGAGAATTACTATACTCACTACTCTTAGTATTATCACTCTAACTCATATTATTAGCCATATTATGCTTATATGATCGATAGAACGACAATTACTATACATATTACTCTTATTGTTATCAATCTAACTCATATTATTAGCCATATTATGCTTATATGTTCGATAGAACGAGAATTACTATACTCACTACTCTTAGTATTATCAATCTAACTCATATTATTAGCCATATTATGCTTAAATGATCGATAGAACGACAATTACTACACTTATTACTCTTATTATTATCAATCTAACTCATATTATTAGCCATATTATGCTTATATGAGCAATAGAACTACAACTACTATACTTATTACTCTTATTATTATCAATCTAACTCATATTATTAACCATATTATGCAGATATGATCGATAGAACTACAATTACTATACTCATTACTCTTATTGTTATCAATCTAACTCATATTATTATACATATTATGCTTATATGATCGATAGAACGACAATTACTATACTTGTTACTCTTATTATTATAAATATAACTCATATTATTAGCCATATTATGCTTATATGATCGATAGAACGAGAATTACTATACTCACTACTCTTAGTATTATCAATCTAACTCATATTATTAGCCATATTATGCTTATATTATCGATAGAACGACAATTACTATACTTATCACTCTTATTATTATGAATCTAACTCATATTATTAGCCATATTATGCTTATATGATCGATAGAATGACAATTACTATACTTATTACTCTTATTATTATCAATCTAACTCATATTATTAACCATATTATGCTTATATGATCGATAGAACGACAATTACTATACTTATTACTCTTATTATTATAAATATAACTCATATTATTAGCCACATTGTGCTTATATGATCGATAGAACGACAATTACTATACACATTACTCTTACTATTATCAATCTAACTCATATTATTAACCACATTATGCAGATATGATCGATAGAACGAGAATTACTATACTTACTACTCTTAGTATTATCAATTTAACTCATATTATTAGCCATATTATGCTTAAATGATCGATAGAACGAGAATTACTATACTCATTACTCTTATTATTATCCATGTAACTCATATTATTAACCATAGTATGCCGATATGATCGATAGCACGACATTTAATATCATTATTACTCTTATTATTATGAACCTAACTCATATTATTAGCCATATTATGCTTGTATGATCGATAGAACTACAATTACTATACTCATTACTCTTATTTTTATCAACCTAACTCATATTATTACCCATATTATGCTTATATGAACGATAGAACGACATTTACTATACTTATTACACTTCCTATTATCAATCTAACTTATATTATTGGCCATATTATGCTTATATGATCGATAGAACGACAATTACTACACTTATTACTCTTATTATTATCAATCTAACTCATATTATTAGCCATATTATGCTTAAATGATCGATAGAACGACAATTACTACACTTATTACTCTTATTATTATCAATCTAACTCATATTATTAGCCATATTATGCTTATATGAGCAATAGAACTACAACTACTATACTTATTACTCTTATTATTATCAATCTAACTCATATTATTAACCATATTATGCAGATATGATCGATAGAACGACAATTACTATACTTATTACTTTTATTGTTATCAATCTAACTCATATTATTAGCCACATTATGCTTAAATGATCGATAGAACGATAATTACTATACTTATTACTCTTATTATTATCAATCTAACTCATATTATTAGCCATATTATGCTTATATGATCGATAGAACGACAATTACTATACTTATTACACTCACTATTATCAATCTAACTCATATTATTAACCATATTATGCAGATATGATCGATAGCACGACATTTACTATACCTATTACTCTTATTATTATCAGCCTAACTCATATTATTAGACGTATTATGCTTATATGATCGACAGAACGACAACTACTATATTTATTACACTCACTGTTATCAATCTAACTCATATTATTAACCATATTATGCAAATTTGATCGATAGAACGACAATCACTATACATATTAGTCTTATTATTATCAACCTAACTCATATTATTAGCCACATTATGCTTAAATGATCGATAGAACGACAATTACTATACTTATTACTCGTATTATCATCAATCTAACTCATATTATTAACAATATTATGCTTATAATATCGATAGAACGACAATTACTATACTTATTACTGTTATTTTTATCAATCTAACTCATATTATTAGCCATATTATGCTTAAATGATCGATAGAACTACAATTACTATACTCATTGCTCTTATTATTATCAATCTAACTCATATTATTAGCCATATTATGCTTATATGATCGATAGAATGAGAATTACTATACTCACTACTCTTAGTATTATCACTCTAACTCATATTATTAGCCATATTATGCTTATATGATCGATAGGACGACAATTACTATACTTATTACTCTTATTGTTATCAATCTAACTCATATTTTTAGCCATATTATGCTTATATGATCGATAGAACGAGAATTACTATACTCACTACTCTTAGTATTATCAATCTAACTCACATTATTAGCCATATTATGCTTATATGATCGATAGAACGACAATTACTATACTTATTACTCTTATTGTTATCAATCTAACTCATATTGTTAGCCATATTATGCTTATATGATCGATAGAACGAGAATTACTATACTCACTACTCTTAGTATTGTCAATCTAACTCATATTATTAGCCATATTATGCTTATATGATCGATAGAACGAGAATTACTATACTCACTACTCTTAGTATTATCAATCTAACTCATATTATTAGCCATATTATGCTTAAATGATCGATAGAACGACAATTACTATACTTATCACTCTTATTGTTATCAATCTAACTCATATTGTTAGCCATATTATGCTTATATGATCGATAGAACGAGAATTACTATACTCACTACTCTTAGTATTATCAATCTAACTCATATTATTAACCATATTATGCAAATTTGATCGATAGAACGACAATCACTAAACTCATTACTCTTATTATTATCAATCTAACTCATATTATTAGCCATATTATGCTTATATGATCGATAGAATGAGAATTACTACACTCACTACTCTTAGTATTATCACTCTAACTCATATTATTAGCCATATTATGCTTATATGATCGATAGAACGACAATTACTATACTTATTACTCTTATTGTTACAAATCTAACTCATATTGTTAGCCATATTATGCTTATATGATCGATAGAACGAGAATTACTATACTCACTACTCTTAGTATTTTCAATCTAACTCATATTATTAGCCATATTATGCTTATATGATCGATAGAACGAGAATTACTATACTCACTACTCTTAGTATTATCAATCTAACTCATATTATTACCCATATTATGCCGATATGATCGATAGCACGACATTTAATATCATTATTACTCTTATTATTATGAACCTAACTCATATTATTAGCCATATTGTTCTTGTATGATCGATAGAACTACAATTACTATACTCATTACTCTTATTGTTATCAACCTAACTTATATTATTGGCCATATTATGCTTATATGATCGATAGAACGACAATTACTACACTTATTACTCTTATTATTATCAATCTAACTCATATTATTAGCCATATTATGCTTATATGAGCAATGGAACTACAACTACTATACTTATTACTCTTATTATTATCAATCTAACTCATATTATTAACCATATTATGCAGATATGATCGATAGAACGACAATTACTATACTTATTACACTCACTATTATCAATCTAACTCATATTATTAACCATATTATGCAGATGTGATCGATAGCACGACATTTACTATACCTATTACTCTTATTATTATCAGCCTAACTCATATTATTAGACGTATTATGCTTATATGATCGACAGAACGACAACTACTATATTTATTACACTCACTGTTATCAATCTAACTCATATTATTAACCATATTATGCAAATTTGATCGATAGAACGACAATCACTATACATATTAGTCTTATTATTATCAACCTAACTCATATTATTAGCCACATTATGCTTAAATGATCGATAGAACGACAATTACTATACTTATTACTCGTATTATTATCAATCTAACTCATATTATTAACAATATTATGCTTATAATATCGATAGAACGACAATTACTATACTTATTACTGTTATTTTTATCAATCTAACTCATATTATTAGCCATATTATGCTTAAATGATCGATAGAACTACAATTACTATACTCATTGCTCTTATTATTATCAATCTAACTCATATTATTAGCCATATTATGCTTATATGATCGATAGAATGAGAATTACTATACTCACTACTCTTAGTATTATCACTCTAACTCATATTATTAGCCATATTATGCTTATATGATCGATAGAACGACAATTACTATACTTATTACTCTTATTGTTATCAATCTAACTCATATTTTTAGCCATATTATGCTTATATGATCGATAGAACGAGAATTACTATACTCACTACTCTTAGTATTATCAATCTAACTCACATTATTAGCCATATTATGCTTATATGATCGATAGAACGACAATTACTATACTTATTACTCTTATTATTATCAATCTAACTCATATTATTAACCATATTATGCTTATATGATCGATAGAACGACAATTACTATACTTATTACTCTTATTATTATAAATATAACTCATATTATTAGCCACATTGTGCTTATATGATCGATAGAACGACAATTACTATACACATTACTCTTACTATTATCAATCTAACTCATATTATTAACCACATTATGCAGATATGATCGATAGAACGAGAATTACTATACTTACTACTCTTAGTATTATCAATTTAACTCATATTATTAGCCATATTATGCTTAAATGATCGATAGAACGAGAATTACTATACTCATTACTCTTATTATTATCCATGTAACTCATATTATTAACCATAGTATGCCGATATGATCGATAGCACGACATTTAATATCATTATTACTCTTATTATTATGAACCTAACTCATATTATTAGCCATATTATGCTTGTATGATCGATAGAACTACAATTACTATACTCATTACTCTTATTTTTATCAACCTAACTCATATTATTACCCATATTATGCTTATATGAACGATAGAACGACATTTACTATACTTATTACACTTCCTATTATCAATCTAACTTATATTATTGGCCATATTATGCTTATATGATCGATAGAACGACAATTACTACACTTATTACTCTTATTATTATCAATCTAACTCATATTATTAGCCATATTATGCTTAAATGATCGATAGAACGACAATTACTACACTTATTACTCTTATTATTATCAATCTAACTCATATTATTAGCCATATTATGCTTATATGAGCAATAGAACTACAACTACTATACTTATTACTCTTATTATTATCAATCTAACTCATATTATTAACCATATTATGCAGATATGATCGATAGAACGACAATTACTATACTTATTACTTTTATTGTTATCAATCTAACTCATATTATTAGCCACATTATGCTTAAATGATCGATAGAACGATAATTACTATACTTATTACTCTTATTATTATCAATCTAACTCATATTATTAGCCATATTATGCTTATATGATCGATAGAACGACAATTACTACACTTATTACTCTTATTATTATCAATCTAACTCATATTATTAGCCATATTATGCTTAAATGATCGATAGAACGACAATTACTACACTTATTACTCTTATTATTATCAATCTAACTCATATTATTAGCCATATTATGCTTATATGAGCAATAGAACTACAACTACTATACTTATTACTCTTATTATTATCAATCTAACTCATATTATTAACCATATTATGCAGATATGATCGATAGAACGACAATTACTATACTTATTACTTTTATTGTTATCAATCTAACTCATATTATTAGCCACATTATGCTTAAATGATCGATAGAACGATAATTACTATACTTATTACTCTTATTATTATCAATCTAACTCATATTATTAGCCATATTATGCTTATATGATCGATAGAACGACAATTACTATACTTATTACACTCACTATTATCAATCTAACTCATATTATTAACCATATTATGCAGATATGATCGATAGCACGACATTTACTATACCTATTACTCTTATTATTATCAGCCTAACTCATATTATTAGACGTATTATGCTTATATGATCGACAGAACGACAACTACTATATTTATTACACTCACTGTTATCAATCTAACTCATATTATTAACCATATTATGCAAATTTGATCGATAGAACGACAATCACTATACATATTAGTCTTATTATTATCAACCTAACTCATATTATTAGCCACATTATGCTTAAATGATCGATAGAACGACAATTACTATACTTATTACTCGTATTATCATCAATCTAACTCATATTATTAACAATATTATGCTTATAATATCGATAGAACGACAATTACTATACTTATTACTGTTATTTTTATCAATCTAACTCATATTATTAGCCATATTATGCTTAAATGATCGATAGAACTACAATTACTATACTCATTGCTCTTATTATTATCAATCTAACTCATATTATTAGCCATATTATGCTTATATGATCGATAGAATGAGAATTACTATACTCACTACTCTTAGTATTATCACTCTAACTCATATTATTAGCCATATTATGCTTATATGATCGATAGGACGACAATTACTATACTTATTACTCTTATTGTTATCAATCTAACTCATATTTTTAGCCATATTATGCTTATATGATCGATAGAACGAGAATTACTATACTCACTACTCTTAGTATTATCAATCTAACTCACATTATTAGCCATATTATGCTTATATGATCGATAGAACGACAATTACTATACTTATTACTCTTATTGTTATCAATCTAACTCATATTGTTAGCCATATTATGCTTATATGATCGATAGAACGAGAATTACTATACTCACTACTCTTAGTATTGTCAATCTAACTCATATTATTAGCCATATTATGCTTATATGATCGATAGAACGAGAATTACTATACTCACTACTCTTAGTATTATCAATCTAACTCATATTATTAGCCATATTATGCTTAAATGATCGATAGAACGACAATTACTATACTTATCACTCTTATTGTTATCAATCTAACTCATATTGTTAGCCATATTATGCTTATATGATCGATAGAACGAGAATTACTATACTCACTACTCTTAGTATTATCAATCTAACTCATATTATTAACCATATTATGCAAATTTGATCGATAGAACGACAATCACTAAACTCATTACTCTTATTATTATCAATCTAACTCATATTATTAGCCATATTATGCTTATATGATCGATAGAATGAGAATTACTACACTCACTACTCTTAGTATTATCACTCTAACTCATATTATTAGCCATATTATGCTTATATGATCGATAGAACGACAATTACTATACTTATTACTCTTATTGTTACAAATCTAACTCATATTGTTAGCCATATTATGCTTATATGATCGATAGAACGAGAATTACTATACTCACTACTCTTAGTATTTTCAATCTAACTCATATTATTAGCCATATTATGCTTATATGATCGATAGAACGAGAATTACTATACTCACTACTCTTAGTATTATCAATCTAACTCATATTATTACCCATATTATGCCGATATGATCGATAGCACGACATTTAATATCATTATTACTCTTATTATTATGAACCTAACTCATATTATTAGCCATATTGTTCTTGTATGATCGATAGAACTACAATTACTATACTCATTACTCTTATTGTTATCAACCTAACTTATATTATTGGCCATATTATGCTTATATGATCGATAGAACGACAATTACTACACTTATTACTCTTATTATTATCAATCTAACTCATATTATTAGCCATATTATGCTTATATGAGCAATGGAACTACAACTACTATACTTATTACTCTTATTATTATCAATCTAACTCATATTATTAACCATATTATGCAGATATGATCGATAGAACGACAATTACTATACTTATTACACTCACTATTATCAATCTAACTCATATTATTAACCATATTATGCAGATGTGATCGATAGCACGATATTTACTATACCTATTACTCTTATTATTATCAGCCTAACTCATATTATTAGACGTATTATGCTTATATGATCGACAGAACGACAACTACTATATTTATTACACTCACTGTTATCAATCTAACTCATATTATTAACCATATTATGCAAATTTGATCGATAGAACGACAATCACTATACATATTAGTCTTATTATTATCAACCTAACTCATATTATTAGCCACATTATGCTTAAATGATCGATAGAACGACAATTACTATACTTATTACTCGTATTATTATCAATCTAACTCATATTATTAACAATATTATGCTTATAATATCGATAGAACGACAATTACTATACTTATTACTGTTATTTTTATCAATCTAACTCATATTATTAGCCATATTATGCTTAAATGATCGATAGAACTACAATTACTATACTCATTGCTCTTATTATTATCAATCTAACTCATATTATTAGCCATATTATGCTTATATGATCGATAGAATGAGAATTACTATACTCACTACTCTTAGTATTATCACTCTAACTCATATTATTAGCCATATTATGCTTATATGATCGATAGAACGACAATTACTATACTTATTACTCTTATTGTTATCAATCTAACTCATATTTTTAGCCATATTATGCTTATATGATCGATAGAACGAGAATTACTATACTCACTACTCTTAGTATTATCAATCTAACTCACATTATTAGCCATATTATGCTTATATGATCGATAGAACGACAATTACTATACTTATTACTCTTATTGTTATCAATCTAACTCATATTGTTAGCCATATTATGCTTATATGATCGATAGAACGAGAATTACTATACTCACTACTCTTAGTATTGTCAATCTAACTCATATTATTAGCCATATTATGCTTATATGATCGATAGAACGAGAATTACTATACTCACTACTCTTAGTATTATCAATCTAACTCATATTATTAGCCATATTATGCTTAAATGATCGATAGATCGACAATTACTATACTTATTACTGTTACTATTATCAATCTAACTCATATTATTAGCCATATTATGCTTAAATGATCGATAGAACGACAATTACTATACTTATTACTCTTATTATTATCAATCTAACTCATATTATTAGCCATATTATGCTTATATGATCGATAGAATGAGAATTACTATACTCACTACTCTTAGTATTATCACTCTAACTCATATTATTAGCCATATTATGCTTATATGATCGATAGAACGACAATTACTATACATATTACTCTTATTGTTATCAATCTAACTCATATTATTAGCCATATTATGCTTATATATTCGATAGAACGAGAATTACTATACTCACTACTCTTAGTATTATCAATCTAACTCATATTATTAGCCATATTATGCTTAAATGATCGATAGAACGACAATTACTACACTTATTACTCTTATTATTATCAATCTAACTCATATTATTAGCCATATTATGCTTATATGAGCAATAGAACTACAACTACTATACTTATTACTCTTATTATTATCAATCTAACTCATATTATTAACCATATTATGCAGATATGATCGATAGAACGACAATTACTATACTTATTACACTCACTATTATCAATCTAACTCATATTATTAACCATATTATGCAGATGTGATCGATAGCACGACATTTACTATACCTATTACTCTTATTATTATCAGCCTAACTCATATTATTAGACGTATTATGCTTATATGATCGACAGAACGACAACTACTATATTTATTACACTCACTGTTATCAATCTAACTCATATTATTAACCATATTATGCAAATTTGATCGATAGAACGACAATCACTATACATATTAGTCTTATTATTATCAACCTAACTCATATTATTAGCCACATTATGCTTAAATGATCGATAGAACGACAATTACTATACTTATTACTAGTTTCTATTATTATCAATCTAACTCATATTATTAACAATATTATGCTTATAATATCGATAGAACGACAATTACTATACTTATTACTGTTATTTTTATCAATCTAACTCATATTATTAGCCATATTATGCTTAAATGATCGATAGAACTACAATTACTATACTCATTGCTCTTATTATTATCAATCTAACTCATATTATTAGCCATATTATGCTTATATGATCGATAGAATGAGAATTACTATACTCACTACTCTTAGTATTATCACTCTAACTCATATTATTAGCCATATTATGCTTATATGATCGATAGAACGACAATTACTATACTTATTACTCTTATTGTTATCAATCTAACTCATATTTTTAGCCATATTATGCTTATATGATCGATAGAACGAGAATTACTATACTCACTACTCTTAGTATTATCAATCTAACTCACATTATTAGCCATATTATGCTTATATGATCGATAGAACGACAATTACTATACTTATTACTCTTATTGTTATCAATCTAACTCATATTGTTAGCCATATTATGCTTATATGATCGATAGAACGAGAATTACTATACTCACTAATCTTAGTATTGTCAATCTAACTCATATTATTAGCCATATTATGCTTATATGATCGATAGAACGAGAATTACTATACTCACTACTCTTAGTATTATCAATCTAACTCATATTATTAGCCATATTATGCTTAAATGATCGATAGATCGACAATTACTATACTTATTACTGTTACTATTATCAATCTAACTCATATTATTAGCCATATTATGCTTAAATGATCGATAGAACGACAATTACTATACTTATTACTCTTATTATTATCAATCTATCTCATATTATTAGCCATATTATGCTTATATGATCGATAGAATGAGAATTACTATACTCACTACTCTTAGTATTATCACTCTAACTCATATTATTAGCCATATTATGCTTATATGATCGATAGAACGACAATTACTGTACATATTACTCTTATTGTTATCAATCTAACTCATATTATTAGCCATATTATGCTTATATATTCGATAGAACGAGAATTACTATACTCACTACTCTTAGTATTATCAATCTAACTCATATTATTAGCCATATTATGCTTAAATGATCGATAGAACGACAATTACTACACTTATTACTCTTATTATTATCAATCTAACTCATATTATTAGCCATATTATGCTTATATGAGCAATAGAACTACAACTACTATACTTATTACTCTTATTATTATCAATCTAACTCATATTATTAACCATATTATGCAGATATGATCGATAGAACTACAATTACTATACTCATTACTCTTATTGTTATCAATCTAACTCATATTATTAGACATATTATGCTTATATGATCGATAGAACGACAATTACTATACTTATTACTCTTATTATTATAAATATAACTCATATTATTAGCCATATTATGCTTATATGATCGATAGAACGAGAATTACTATACTCACTACTCTTAGTATTATCAATCTAACTCATATTATTAGCCATATTATGCTTATATTATCGATAGAACGACAATTACTATACTTATCACTCTTATTATTATGAATCTAACTCATATTATTAGCCATATTATGCTTATATGATCGATAGAATGACAATTACTATACTTATTACTCTTATTATTATCAATCTAACTCATATTATTAACCATATTATGCTTATATGATCGATAGAACGACAATTACTATACTTATTACTCTTATTATTATAAATATAACTCATATTATTAGCCATATTATGCTTATATGATCGATAGAACGACAATTACTATACACATTACTCTTACTATTATCAATCTAACTCATATTATTAACCACATTATGCAGATATGATCGGTAGAACGAGAATTACTATACTTACTACTCTTAGTATTATCAATCTAACTCATATTATTAGCCATATTATGCTTAAATGATCGATAGAACGACAATTACTGTACCTATTACTCTTATTATTATTAATTTAACACATATTATTAGCCATATTATGCTTATATGATTGACAGGACGACAATTACTATACTTATTACACTCACTGTTATCAATCTAACTCATATTATTAACCATATTATGCAAATTTGATCGATAGGACGACAATCACTAAACTCATTACTCTTATTATTATCAATCTAACTCATATTATTAGCCATATTATGCTTATATGATCGATAGAATGAGAATTACTACACTCACTACTCTTAGTATTATCACTCTAACTCATATTATTAGCCATATTATGCTTATATGATCGATAGAACGACAATTACTATACTTATTACACTTATTGTTATCAATCTAACTCATATTATTAGCCATATTGTGCTTATATGATCGATAGAACGAGAATTACTATACTCATTACTCTTATTATTATCAATGTAACTCATATTATTACCCATATTATGCCGATATGATCGATAGCACGACATTTAATATCATTATTACTCTTATTATTATGAACCTAACTCATATTATTAGCCATACTATTCTTGTATGATCGATAGAACTACAATTACTATACTCATTACTCTTATTGTTATCAACCTAACTCATATTATTACCCATATTATGCTTATATGATCGATAGAATGAGAATTACTACACTCACTACTCTTAGTATTATCACTCTAACTCATATTATTAGCCATATTATGCTTATATGATCGATAGAACGACAATTACTATACTTATTACACTTATTGTTATCAATCTAACTCATATTATTAGCCATATTGTGCTTATATGATCGATAGAACGAGAATTACTATACTCATTACTCTTATTATTATCAATGTAACTCATATTATTACCCATATTATGCCGATATGATCGATAGCACGACATTTAATATCATTATTACTCTTATTATTATGAACCTAACTCATATTATTAGCCATACTATTCTTGTATGATCGATAGAACTACAATTACTATACTCATTACTCTTATTGTTATCAACCTAACTCATATTATTACCCATATTATGCTTATATGATCGATAGAACGACATTTACTATACTTATTACACTTCCCATTATCAATCTAACTTATATTATTGGCCATATTATGCTTATATGATCGATAGAACGACAATTACTACACTTATTACTCTTATTATTATCAATCTAACTCATATTATTAGCCATATTATGCTTATATGAGCAATAGAACTACAACTACTATACTTATTACTCTTATTATTATCAATCTAACTCATATTATTAACCATATTATGCAGATATGATCGATAGAACGACAATTACTATACTTATTACTTTTATTGTTATCAATCTAACTCATATTATTAGCCACATTATGCTTAAATGATCGATAGAACGACAATTACTATACTTATTACTGTTATTTTTATCAATCTAACTCATATTATTAGCCATATTATGCTTAAATGATCGATAGAACTACAATTACTATACTCACTGCTCTTAGTATTATCAATCTAACTCATATTATTAGCCATATTATGCTTATATGATCGATAGAACGACAATTACTATACTTATTACACTCACTATTATCAATCTAACTCATATTATTAACCATATTATGCAGATATGATCGATAGCACGACATTTACTATACCTATTACTCTTATTATTATCAGCCTAACTCATATTATTAGACGTATTATGCTTATATGATCGACAGAACGACAACTACTATATTTATTACAGTCACTGTTATCAATCTAACTCATATTATTAACCATATTATGCAAATTTGATCGATAGAACGACAATCACTATACATATTACTCTTATTATTATCAACCTAACTCATATTATTAGCCACATTATGCTTAAATGATCGATAGAACGACAATTACTATACTTATTACTCGTATTATTATCAATCTAACTCATATTATTAACAATATTATGCTTATAATATCGATAGAACGACAATTACTATACTTATTACTGTTATTTTTATCAATCTAACTCATATTATTAGCCATATTATGCTTAAATGATCGATAGAACTACAATTACTATACTCATTGCTCTTATTATTATCAATCTAACTCATATTATTAGCCATATTATGCTTATATGATCGATAGAATGAGAATTACTATACTCACTACTCTTAGTATTATCACTCTAACTCATATTATTAGCCATATTATGCTTATATGATCGATAGAACGACAATTACTATACTTATTACTCTTATTGTTATCAATCTAACTCATATTTTTAGCCATATTATGCTTATATGATCGATAGAACGAGAATTACTATACTCACTACTCTTAGTATTATCAATCTAACTCACATTATTATCCATATTATGCTTATATGATCGATAGAACGACAATTACTATACTTATTACTCTTATTGTTATCAATCTAACTCATATTGTTAGCCATATTATGCTTATATGATCGATAGAACGAGAATTACTATACTCACTACTCTTAGTATTGTCAATCTAACTCATATTATTAGCCATATTATGCTTATATGATCGATAGAACGAGAATTACTATACTCACTACTCTTAGTATTATCAATCTAACTCATATTATTAGCCATATTATGCTTAAATGATCGATAGATCGACAATTACTATACTTATTACTGTTACTATTATCAATCTAACTCATATTATTAGCCATATTATGCTTAAATGATCGATAGAACGACAATTACTATACTTATTACTCTTATTATTATCAATCTAACTCATATTATTAGCCATATTATGCTTATATGATCGATAGAATGAGAATTACTATACTCACTACTCTTAGTATTATCACTCTAACTCATATTATTAGCCATATTATGCTTATATGATCGATAGAACGACAATTACTATACATATTACTCTTATTGTTATCAATCTAACTCATATTATTAGCCATATTATGCTTATATGTTCGATAGAACGAGAATTACTATACTCACTACTCTTAGTATTATCAATCTAACTCATATTATTAGCCATATTATGCTTAAATGATCGATAGAACGACAATTACTACACTTATTACTCTTATTATTATCAATCTAACTCATATTATTAGCCATATTATGCTTATATGAGCAATAGAACTACAACTACTATACTTATTACTCTTATTATTATCAATCTAACTCATATTATTAACCATATTATGCAGATATGATCGATAGAACTACAATTACTATACTCATTACTCTTATTGTTATCAATCTAACTCATATTATTAGACATATTATGCTTATATGATCGATAGAACGACAATTACTATACTTATTACTCTTATTATTATAAATATAACTCATATTATTAGCCATATTATGCTTATATGATCGATAGAACGAGAATTACTATACTCACTACTCTTAGTATTATCAATCTAACTCATATTATTAGCCATA